>NW_028118320.1:0-61000 GCF_965113295.1 Leuciscus leuciscus | reverse complement strand
CTTTCTTCTTCATAGAGATCTTCGAACGACCCCAGGGTTGAAACCTCTTAAAACCACATGGACTGAGACTTTACATATCAAAATACATAAAATCATCCCAAAACAATTCTTGACGGACTTATAATCAAACATCGTTCAGCTACATAATTCTATATCATGTGTTCATGTCTACAAGCTATATATGTGACTATTATGCTTTATAAGTCATGCAATTGTTATAACTATTAGATGTTTGAATAAAAGTGTGTCTTGTTTCCTATTAGTACGATCATATGTCCATAATTCAGAAGATGGGTTGATTGAAATCTGTTCAAAATGTTTCGTATTATTATAATGAATCATGTCTAATCTGTTCTCTCTGCTGAGATCACAGTTAAGGCATGATTTACGATGAGAGGGGAAGAAAATGCCAACTCTCAAATAAAGACAGTGTCAAATTGGTCAGAACCCATCAGGAGGCTGGACAAACATTTGAGTTTAAAATCTTAGGACAAGAATGAAGATACTTAGAGTAGTCATGGAGTAGTCATGACGGAGTAACCAGACAGACGAGTAACCATGTAGACGAGCAGACGAAAGAACCCAAATCAAGATCAGAAGAAAATGGGTTCTTCATACAGCTTCATTCAAGCCATCTACTCTTGTCTCACTTTTCTTTCTTTTACTTAGTTTATTTTCTTTTCCGTTGTGAGTCTCGGTTCTAAGTTAAATTTTGCTGTAAAATTTCGGTTATTTCGATTCGACTGCAAAGCCTGTTTTCCAACTTCAAAGACTTTCCTTAACACCATTAAGGTCCCAAAAAAACAGGTTATCTAAAAATGCCAAACGGGTTCATGGGAATCTATTTCTCCGGCAAGACTAAAATCCATATTATGTATAGTAGGCCGATGGGAGTGGATTAAACAAACTGATCAGTTTGAGACTAAATTAGGTTATTTTGAGGTCACAGAATTGAAACGCAAAATATATTTTTCTGTCAGAAAAAATTTAGATGTACAAGAAAAGCAAAAGGTGAGTGTCCTTTGAGTCTTTTAAAATTGTACTCAATTTAACACTTTAATGTCTCTATTGCTCAGCCAAGATTTGGGATTTACAAAAGGTTTGCATTATTACTTTTAGATTACAAGAAGCTAAAGAATGTTTACCAGGCTTTAAATAATAAACATATCAAAATCAATAAAGACAATATTACAATCACTCTCTGTTATTGTGCCACCTTGTGGTGAGAGATATCTATTAAAATGTTTGAGTTCATTGAAACAGTGGACACATTACAAAAGGCATTATTTTTTGTAGACTTGAAAATCAGTAATCTTTCATTTTTGTTTTTCAAATGTTTTTCCTGTTACCAATGAGCAATAAAAAATTAATCAGTGAATAAAGAATAAATCAATCAAAATACTTAAAATTAAAAAAAATATATATAAAACAACAATAAATTATAATTATAATTATAAAAATACAAATTCACTTTATCTATAATATTTATCTAGTTTAAAACAGCTGTCAGCTGTTGATATTAAAATATGCAGCAGTGATCCTCTACAGAAAAATCTTGGAGTTGCTCTCAAATGGTCTCACTGAGGATTGTTTGGTGGTCATTGTAAAGTGTGGTGTTCAAAATAGGCGGGGAAACATGTTGTCTTAACCAGCAGATGTGAGTCAAATATCTTATTGCAGGATATTGCGCCAAACTAACTTAAAAATACCAACTCTTTCTCCCACACTATGTGTCCGATACTGCCGCTTGTGTTGATGTCACATGTCACGATACAGAACAATGCCCTTTAGTGTCTGTTTACCAACGCTGCAGGAGAGCCAATCGCTTTTCACAAGAAACGTTTAAAGTCAATGTAGGCTACTGACTCAAAGAGCATTGATATGATCATAAAATATCTTGACTATGGCAGCTCATGCCCTTGTGTTTATATCTAAAGAAAGATGTATCTATTGATTACATAATCCTCTGCATTTAATCAGCTGTTCCTGTACTAGGCCTGCGCAAACTGGTCTGGAAAAGTATGAGAAATTATATTATTGTCAGCCTGAGACTAAAATAAGTTTCTTTTCCGATACAAACCAGTGAGTTCTAACCAGTGTATTCTCAAAACTATCATTTTCAACATCTTTAAAATCAATATTTTGATCGCAAACAGCTTCTTCACCATATCCACCATCAAGTGACAGTGACACTAATATTTGATTGTGTTCAGTACTTGCTCTGCTGTAAATCACTGAGCAATTTCAAGTTTTGCTGATGATTCTTCCTATTCTTTTGTTTTCTGCCTGCGGTAACTGAGTGAAACGTCACTTCATCATTGTGTATCAGACAATTGCCACCTTGTAGAAAAAAGGTAAATTGCACTTACAATGAATGAATGGGAACACAATCTAGGCATTCTTTTATAATTTAATTTAAGTTTAGTTATATTGTTTAAAATGAATTGATTGAGGAATACTAAGAAGGTTGATGGTAAAAATGACGAGGAGGGTAGTGGGAGGGTAGTGAATGATGTCACGGGTCACTAAAGAGGTTAAAGGTATAGCGGAGGATCTTTCCAAATTTTAGATAAGACCCGCCCTCTCCACTTTTTGAACAGTTTGATTGATTCACCAGAATGATTGACAATTAGGAGGACCAATAGTATAGGTTACCCACCAGGAAGTAAAACATCCTCCGCTATACCTTTAAGACACTAAAGTGTCACAAAAGGGTTAAGACACAAGCCACGAAAAGCAGAGGCATCGACCTTGAAAATTCTGGAACAATTGCACAACAGCGGTGAGAACAATTCAACACTATAAACCCCAAAACGGAATTCATTGACAGCATCTGCTTCTACAGATGTTTGAAGATGAGTGGAGAGGGATGAAGTTTTGCTGCACAAATAATGAAATACACTGAAAACAATTAAACAATATTTCTTTGACCAGAGCAAAGTGTTTTTGAAGTGTTGCTGTAACATCAGTGACTCGATATGAATCTGATATGAGTCTATAGCTCTTAGAACAAACAATTTATCAAGCTAATCACAATTGCAACAAAACTGTAGAACAGAGCTAATGTGCAGTGTTTATTTTCACCAGCAGATGGCGCTGCGAGCTACACTGATTACTTTAGCCCAAAGTTTGTCAGTGTCCAGTGTGCATGACACAAATTTTGTCACCAGAATAGTAAGTTCGTATGCGTTTTGCCTGATTTTTGTAACCGCACATAATTTGTAAGCACAGGTCGCACGGGCGCATTGAACTCAGTCCCAAGACGACGTCTTCTTTGGTCAGACGACAATGATGTCAACAACAAAAGCATTAAAGATGCCATGCGGAGGAACAGATTTGATGAGATAATGGCTTCCATTCATTGTTGGATAACATGAAAATCACAGATGACCCTTTCTTCAAGGTGTGTCCTGTGTTTGAGGAGCTGAATAAAGTCAACAAAACCATGACTATTCAGGAATATCTGGCAGTGGATGAGATGATGATTGAGTACTTTGGTAGGCATGGAAAAGCAATTTATGGGGGAAGCCCATTCGCTTTGGTTTCAAGATCTGGAGTCTTGCATCCTCATCTGGCCATCCCGCTGACAGCATCAAAGAGCTTCCGGAAGACCTCAAGAGGTAATGCCGAATTCCTTATTGAAGATGGAAAACTGATTGTGAGATGGAATGACAACAGCGTGGTCACTGTTGTGACCAATATGGAGAATGAGTACTCCGATGTCGACGCTCAACGATGGAACAAACAGAAACATGCAATGGATAAAGTGAAACAGCCTACTTGTATAAAGAGCTAAAACACACACATGGGAGGTGTTGACCTGCACGACCAATGTGTGAACCGTTACCAGATTGGCATCCAATCAAAGAAGTGGTGGTGGCTACAGCTGGGCACTCAACAGTGCTATGGCCAATGCGTGGTGTTATTACAGGTGCATGGGGGTGTAATGGGAAGTGGGAGATGAGGCTGCGGGGTGGCAGGGTGGAAGGATGGGGTCTATATCTTAAGTGGCATGACACAAAAACATAAGTATTCATTAAGTATTTATTTCATTCAATACCCACCAATTGAAAATTCATTCATCCATCCATTCATACAGGTCATGTAAAGAGGGAGACCGAGATCTCCTCTCCTTCCAAAGGCTGGTTGCCCAGAGTCGGCTTCTGCAATATGTGAGGCTGCCAGATATGACAACCTGAACCACTGGCCCCACAACACAGGGAGAAAGTACATGAGGTGTAGAAAATGTGAGAAATGCGGTGTTGCCTTGCATGTTGAGTGCTTCAAGAAATTTCATGCAAACCACTAAGACTCTACCCAGGAGAGAGAGGAGCGGAGGGACAAAAGAGATAGAAAAAGGGGAGCGGGGAGGACACGTATGGCATAACTTCCCATTCCGAATGTCTTTTGAAAAAATGTTTTTATATGCACTGTTATTTTTGTTGTTTCTTTCTTTCTTTTTTTGTTATACATATAGAAGTATAACAGATTTTATTTTTTTTTGAGACTTTTTTCTTCATTCTATTTATAAAAAAAAATTAAAAAAATCATTAACTTTTTGACTTTTGATACACAATGCCTTGTTGGGGCAACTTAATGGCTGCACTTTGTTCTGCACTATGTTCCACCACTTTAAGACACATGTATTTGTTGTTTGTTTATCATACACAAGAGATTATAAGCTAGATGCAGCTTCTTTGGGGTTCGCTTTGAATGTTCTTTGACTGTTATACATAATCAGTGTGTTTATGAAAAAAAGATTGATCTGTTGAAAGCAGTTACTTTGAGTTAGATGCGAAATGTTCTCCTCCAATTCAAATTTGACATTGAAGGGGTGCATACAACTATAGTTGCCGCACATTCAAATACGATTTTCAAAAAAAGGAAATAAAACCTGGGGAAAATAAATGCAGAACATGTTCACAGAGGACACTATTAACACAACTATATGCATGAAACCATTCAGAAAAATTGGGCACAAATGGGTTAATCCTCCTCTGCTGAGATCTTGAGAGATTTAATGTCTTCAGTTCTTGTGTTTCTGCTCGTCTCTTTTTCTGTTCTCCTCTTTTTTTTCAGTGATTCTGCTTGTTAACAGGCGTATTAAGGCTGAGATGACTCCATATTTAATATACAAGATTTTGTGGCTCAGATAAGGTCCATTTTTGGTTTCTCGTTCATTTAATTTTTTAGGGATGAAAAGACAGCTGGTCTTTCTGCAGAAATGCCGCCTAACACCGCAAAAGTGAATAGTTTTTTTGTGTTTTAAGATGATTTGTTGTTTGCATGTTTTTAAAAAAATTTTTTAGCAGTTTAAATACGTAGAAATATTCTTTTAAATATCCTATTTGTTTTCATACAGAGAAACACTTTTCACTTGTTCAAGGTTTTGTATTAAATGGTTCTTTTATTTGACATTAAATACTCTGTGCCACTTGAACCTCCGTTACGCAAGGAGAAAGCTACAGTTCAGTAGAGATACCGGGAGTTCTCAGGACCCGAGCTCATCTCAGATGATGCAAAACACAGTGAAAATGTGTGGTGCGGTCAGAAGAGTCCACGTTTCATTTCATCATCATGAATCATGTCCGAATATAACAGAAGGAAATGAAACTAGACGCATCTAAATTTATAGATATGTATGAAATTATAGATATCACGTATCTATGACTTAGAGAATTAAATCAAGAAATCCAGAGTTTGCTTCTCAAAAAAAAAAAAAAAAAAAAAAAAAAAAAAAAAAAAAACACCATTTTGGCTTAAAGTATCCCAATAGTATTGTATCATGAGTATCTTGAATGATATTGAATCGTGACATGAGTGTATCATTACACCCCAAGTTAAAGGCACTTTTAAAGAAGAGGGTTTTTACTAAATCTGATCACAATGCTCACAGGAGTCATGTTTGAGACGCATGGCATGTTAATACCAGGTGGAAACGGGGCGATTTCAGGCCATGCTCACTCGCCTAGCAGTCTTTAATCCTTCCTGAGATCCGTCGGTCAGCATTCCAGTTCATCAACGTGACATGCAAAGACACTCAATTTGTGCAACATTTATTCCCCAAAAAAGCTTTAATAAAGGCTTGCAAGACAATACATCTGCAAAAAGCACGCTGAAATCTAGTCAATTTTAGTAAAAAGCGTGCATTGTAATTTAATTTTTCATAATTTCTTATAAATAATGCAGAATACATCTAAAAGTGGCATTACAACAAACATAATAAAATCCACCATGACTAAAAAACAACACGAAGTTAACAAGTAAAGAGAAAAGTGCAATGTACATTCAGCAGATGCTTCTGTAAAGAGAAGTCCATTATAAAGAAAAGAGTTGTTGAATCCGTTTCAGAGTCGGCTGTAGGAAGTGTGGCCGCCTTCATGAATCCTACAGTAGTCCTGACCCAACACAGCCCTCTTTTTGCACGGCTGACCCAGGCGAGTGACACCACTGCACAGTGAGCGGCCTGAAAAAGAACTTAACAAAAAAAGAAAATAGAATTATTAAATGCCTATCCATAGCGAGACCAAAGATTTAGAATCAAAATATTGGATTCCATTTTAAGTATATGTTGACTTTAAGGCTTCAGTAAAGTCTTACCTGCTGCTGGCGAGTGAATTATTGGGGCTTGAGCTTCGCGAGTGACTCACGGTCTCCAACACTCCTCCTAGGTTCCTCAGAGGAACATTCTCCAGCACTGCCTGCTGATCACATAATGACTTCAAGAACCATTCTCAAAGAACCTTGCAGTTTGCAGTCCATCAAATTATAGCAAAACCACCAACACTGTGCTAGTTTTATTTATGGACATTCATTAAAAAAAAAAAAAAATGTATCTGCTGCATTTTCAAAAATAATCCAAAAAGGTCTCAATATACTGTAAGCAGTTAAAGTCCCCCTGTGGTGAAAATATATATTTTTAATGTTTATATGTCATGTGTTGTTTTTAATATGCTTTAAGACAAACCATGTGTAAATTCATAAGTCGACACCATTGTTGAGTATTTCCTCCTTAAAACTGCAGTGAACCAAAGACAGTCTCAAACACACACTTTGAAATCGCTGGTGTTTCTGACGTCACAAACTACCTTGTAACCAATCAGATCAACGTGTGATCGTCAACCAGTGGATCTCTGAGCTGAGTGAGTGAGTGGAGGCGGGGCTCATTTGCATATTCATAGAGCCGTGTATACTAAATGAGGCAAGGGTGTCGAGTTACATTCAAGCTGTTTTAAGAATTTTTCTTCAAAGAAAAAACTTTAAATATGTACTTTTGTAGGGGTGTGACAATACATCGATATCAAACGTCTAAAGATACGATGCATCGATGCCACACGTAAAATATCAATATAAGGTACCTTTATTTTGACACTCTCCACGTCCTCACATAATGTCCGTCTACGCTTTTCTGCCAAAGCGCGCATTTTCGTTTACTTGCCATACTGTCTTTGAAACAATCTCCTCAGCTGAAATAGACGCTTGACAAGATTGACTGAACCCTAAACACATTTTGTCACAAAACCGGTATTGTCCATTGTCAAGGCATCGCAAGGTTATGTTTTACAGCTGAAACCGACAAGCACCCTTGTTGTCTGTGAACACAACCCGATAATTCCGTTTTAGCGAATCAGCGTGCAGTATTCAGGTCAGGTGACAAGGCTGTTAGTCACTTTGAAAAGTGAAAAAAAAAAAAAGATTAAAAAGTAATAAAACGAACTATAATTTTGTAAGTTACCTGTATTTTTATTAATATATCTATATTAGAGTTATTACTTAATCAAAACAACCCAGCTGCAGTTTGTATGATACTTGGAATGCACAATAAATAAATAAAACGCCGTTATCTGTTTTTGCAAATTAACTCTTCTATTGTAAATGTCCCAATTAGGAGAGGGTGTGCAGTTTTCAAAGAGTTTAATTAATACATATTTTAATAAATTAAAATAAATGTTATACATTTTGGTTGCATTTGTGAGTTAATAATGTAATAAGGTTGAGTAAACTTAGCACATATCCAAATATCGATAAATCAATCGATATAGACTTTTATTCTATTTATTTGTTGAAATCTATTATTAACACCACGACTTACCCCTGCGATGCTGTGTCGATTCTTGAGTCTGGGGGTTGAATGGGTGGGTGTGCCTGAAGTTAGATGACTGAACTTTGGAGGGCCATGACACTCAGATGAAGACATGGTCAGGATGCATGGATCACCTACAGCAAGAAGCTAGACTGTCAACACTTTCTGAACAAAATAACAAGTAGTGCTCGTCTGTGTGAAAACCCACTACCCGTGTTGTGTTAAGGCCAATTTATACTTCTGCGTCAGGTTCGCGTAGAAGGTACGGCGTAGCATACGCATTGACGTGTACCATACGTCGTACCCTTCGCCGTACCCTGACGCGCACCTCCTCAAAAATGTAACTACGCGTCGCGGCGACGCGGACCGCAAGATCTGTGATTGGTCGGCTGGATAGCATCGCGTTTCCTCCTACGCATTTCCGGAATGATCTTCTGCACTCTGCACCGCCCGCCCGCCATTTTTAAATTCCGAAGATCAGTGAAGAGCCATGGAAATAGACCAAGTGACCGAGAGATTGCTTGAAGTGCGGAAATACAGCCATCTGTATGACTCCTTCAGTCGCCATTGCTCGTAGAAACCTAAACTAAAAATAGCCGCGAGGAATGTAAACACAGTGGAACTGGAACATTAAAACCCACCCGCGCCAACTAGCGTTTCGGCGGTGTAACTGCAGAGCAACACAGACATTCGCAGAAGTATAAATGCTCACGACGGCGTCGCCTACGTGCGTAGCCTACGACGTACACTACGGCGTACACTCGACGCAGAAGTATAAATTGGCCTTTACAAATGTGTTCTGAGGGGTTTTAAGGTGATTATTCAATTCTATTCAATTCAATTCAATTCATAACATGCACCAATGCTACAATTTTACTACTATATGTCATAATTTAACAAACAAGTATTCATTACTTCAATGAGCTGATTGTTTCTGCCTTATATTACATTGTTTAAATTAATACATTTTTAGCTAACTGTGTGATTTGTATTTGTACATTTCTGAAATACATATCTCAGATAGTTACCTCTGATAACAGATCACTCTAAATTGTAATGTGGACTCATGCATTTTCTGTAAAGCTGCTTTTAAAGGAACCGCATGCAAGATTGTGGCCAAAACTGGTACTGCAATCACTTTCAAATTACTGTAGAGCGGTGTATCCCCTCCCCCTCCCCCTGACTCGAGGTTGCCAGTTAAGGCCCGTACACACCGGGACGAATATCGGCGCGCGTTATTCGCCAGCGTTTTTCAACGCGTTTTTTGTGTTCACACCCAAGCGTTTTTCGCTGATGATGAGCCGAGTGAACATGCAAATTCATTCCCTGACATTAGATGGCGCTTAATGTAAAACAGAAATACAATACCACTCCATAACAGTCTATACTCTGCAATACCACTCCATAACAGTCTATACTCTGCAATACCACTCCATAACAGTTCTCTTTTAACAAGATTTTTGTAGTCGCTGTCGCGTTTGTCATATAGTTCTTTATTCCGACACCAACGAGACCAGCAGCTCTACATTCATCTTGCCTTGCATCTTCCTCGTCATTTCTTCCCGGCAGTGTCTGTCTATGGGCAGTGTAGACGCTTTGGCGTATATCTTCTTCGCTGTTACGTATGTGTGCTCGGCAAGACCGTTTTGTGTTTGAGCGCCCCCAAGTTGTGTTTTACTGTAACTTCAGAAGCTCCTGACACGTGAGCAAAAGCGCCAATCTCATTGGTCGGATAGTTTTTGACGCGGCGCGTTAAACCAAAAAAACGAACCCGAGGCATTTAAAAAAAAATTACGCTTTTACGCGTGGCGTTTTCCGCGTCGGTGTGCACACTCACATTGGCGCCCTTTGTTTAGTCACGAGGCGTTAAACGTCGGCGAATATCGCGCGCGAAATTCGTCCCGGTGTGTACGGGCCTTTAGGCTGCAGGATCCAGCAGGAACGAAGGAGCTTCCAATGGCAAGTGACGAGTCCTACACAGTACGTTTTTTTTTCCTGTTAATCATGTTTATGCTTCATGAGAGATGTTTCGCGTATTTCGGATTCATAACGAGGTCTTTTAGGTTTCGTAACGTTAGACATTTTTTATCCGACACGTTTGTAGCTGCAGCTGTGGTAACTAGAGCAGAGCTGGCAACCTGGATGCCGAAACACTACTGACTTTGTGATTGGTAGATAGGTGGAGGGTGGAGCATCAGGCCAAAACACAACATGACAACATCAACATCAGTTGAGGGCTGCAACTTCACTTTTAAATGACAATATCCTGGCCGGACTACTGTTGTCAGTGATATACGTATTTGAAATGAACATGATTTCTTAATGTCTAGTGACATATCAGGGCCATTTTATGATGAATTGAAATACATTTCTTACATACGGTTCCTTTAAACGATGTGTATTGTGAAAAGCACTAAACAAATAAATGTGAATTGAATAAATTCAAACACCATCAGAGATCGTTTGGAAGCGGAGCGAGACCCATCTTCTCGGCCCGCTTGTTTACTTCATGTTTTTAATATTAAAATAAGGTTTAGATGGTTGTAAAAGTGCATATTTTATCTCCCTAATCTTTTTGAACGAGCAGCTAGAAGTAGAGAAGCAGAGAGATTTCAAAATAAGAATTGCAGTGTATTTCAGGCTTGTTTAAAATTAAAATAAACTTTCTAGATATTAGATATTTTGATATTTAGCCGACTCTGAAAAATTTGCCAGTTACAATTGAATTAATTTCAGTGTAAACATGTGCGGCTTCTCTCTGGGCTGCCCATCACAGGAAGAAAAGACTAAGAACTAGGGATGCACCGAATATTCGGCCACCGAAAATTTTCGGCCGAAAAGTGCATTTTCGGTTTTCGGCCGAAAGTCTTTTATCACCGAAACAATACGGCCGAAATGTTGTGATGACGCAAACAGCAGATACCGCGACCTACACGTGCTTGTCTGAAGCAACATATCTGCGGTGTGGACGTATTTCAATATATCTGAGAGTGACCCACGGACAGCGATTTTTAAAACACAGACGTCCCAAGTCTTCCGGAAGTTCCGGGAGTCTCCCGCGTATTGATAGCGGCTCCCTGATGCCCGCAAATTAGTTTAAATCTCCTGGAATCGCGAGCGAGCATGAGCGCGCATACGTAGCGCGCGCGCGGCAGAGAGAGGGAGCGAGAGACCTTGCGTGTGTGTGCAGAGCAGCCGTCATTTATCAGAGGTGTGTGTGTTTACCTTAGCTGTTTATGTTTTTTGCAACTCACGTCCATGAGCATATAGCTGCAGATATTATTATGGGCTATGGCAGTATTGACCTAAATGCACTTTGTTTTTATGAGAGAACATTTCATTTTTAAACCTTTCTGCAGGCCAGTAGGCTTTTACATTATTATTTAATGTACATATGAGTGGGGTCAAGTTAAACATTTAATTTTATACTTTGCAATGTGCTAAATAAATATTTGCATAAAATTGCAATGCCTTGATTATAGTAAAGTTAGTACACAGTCATAGCCATAAATGCAATGGTACTAATAATTGGCTTAATTTATTTCGGTGTTTCGGTTTTCGGCCTTGGTTTCCTCTTTTTCGGTTTTCAGTTTCCGCCAAGAATTTTCATTTCGGTGCATCCCTACTAAGAACATTATTTAACACATTCAATATAGAGATTTTACTAGTAATTTTAGCACAATAATTCTCTACAAACATTAGCGTATCCGCAAAATCCAATAATTAATCAACCTCTTAATCATGTGTTTTGATTTATTAGTCCATAAACCAATTTCAACACGTTTATGGAATTTAATAAGTTAAAATAAAACTGAAGTAGAGACAGATATTTTCATTTCATGCCAACTTTAAACTTGCAGTTGAATGTGAGCCCCAGCCTGTTTAATTAAACAAAATAATATGAGATGCATGATTTATTTTGAGATTGTCTG
Organism: Leuciscus leuciscus; assembly: GCF_965113295.1. Lineage (NCBI taxonomy): Eukaryota > Metazoa > Chordata > Actinopteri > Cypriniformes > Leuciscidae > Leuciscus > Leuciscus leuciscus. Next base: position 48,985 of record NW_028118320.1, on the reverse strand, counting down.
GATTTGTTCTTTATGGACATTAAACTTTGTAGGCCTTAAAAAGTTAATAGTTGTAAAAACCCTGTGTAACCCTACATATGAGCAAGCACCATTAGCTACATGTATCAGACAGTGGCTGTGAATACATGGAACAAGAGAGAGGAAAATACCCATCATGAAGCTCTCCACCTCCAAATCACAGTCTGGGTCATTTCTACAGCAAGAAGAACACACACAAAATTAGCTGTTATAAACAACAACAACAACGCAAGCATACAACAGCATGTTAAGTGGCTTAGAAGGATGAGAGCTGGTTGTTGCAATAGTTAACATTAAGTTTCTGCAGTCCAAGACTCACAGGAGCGGCGTGGACGAGGACGGCGGGCAGCGCTCTCTCTCTGGGGTCTTCTCTTCACTGGGGCCCAGAGGAGGAAGAGGAGGAGGAAGAGGAGGAGGAGGAGGGCTGCAGGTCTGGCCCTTCATTTTAGACAATGCCCAGAGCACCTGAAGCACAAACCAGCGACCTGGATCACAACAACAAGAACGTCAAGAGGACAGTCATTTACACAGGAGATGAGGGTTGTCATGCATTTAAAGGTGAAACATGGAAGCTGTTGGGACTTTAAATTTCTTCTTCCTAGTTTAATGTGCAACTACAGGTCATTTGTTGATTCATTTTGCCCAAAACAACCATTCTTTAAAATGTTGCTCTGGTTATTTGAGTATCCACAGCAGCCCAGATGGCCAATCAGATCAAAGAAAGTTTTAATGGTGAAAGAGTGCAAGGTAAGACGCAAGTAGCTAAACATTTAATATTTGACAACCGTTTTACGACAGAAATGTTAAACGACCAAAAGTAATATCAAGTGATGCAAACTACTCCACTTTCATCAAATATGGCATTTTGAACTGGAAATAGATGCTATTGTTTCCATGATTCATGCAATTCATTACTGATGTGATGGGACAAGAAACATGAGATGGAGCCGTTTTCAGCATATCAGGCATTAGATTATGAGAATGTAATCAGTGTTTCTTTCCCACAACATTTTGTGAGGCTGTGAGGGATGAACCTCAGTCCCTCTAGAGGCGGTCCAGGGCATTTCACCCCGTGAGAAAACTGTATGGCTTAAAGTTAAATGCATCAGTCTGACGCACTTTGAGAGTTCAAAATTAAGAGCTCCATAACATTCCAGAGTTTAATCGGAACAGAGTAAAAAGCCTTTGCATTTACTTGTAGCTGGACTTTAAAGTAGACTGAGTCTCAGTCCGCACTGGTGTCTTTAAAGGAACACTCCACCGTTTTTTGAAATAGGGCTTATTCACTTTCTTTCCTACATTTAGATAGGTGGGCAAATGCATTTTTGTCTCAGTGCATGCATTGTTTTAGTTTGACAGGGTCGGCGCTAGCTTAGCTTAGCACAATGAATGGAATCCTTTGTTGCCAGCTAGCATGTCCTGAGTAAAAGTGATATAAATTTTTTTTAAAACCCACCTAATTACTGCTTGTGGCCTGCGTATTCACAACAAGTACAAATAGTGATGCAGATTAACACTAGGCGATTTCCTAGGCAGATATTGACTTATATATTAAGGACTATATTAGGGGGAAGCACAGGCGAAGCACTGCTACTTGGGCGTGATATCTCTGCGCCCAAGAAGCAGTGCTTCACCTGTGCTTCCCCCTAATATAGTCCCAAGTCAATATCTGCATAGGAAATCGCCTAGTGTTAATCTGCATCGCTATTTGTACTTGTTGTGAATACGCAGGCCACAAGTAGTAATTAGGTGGGTTTTTAAATTTTTTTATATCACTTTTACTTAGGACATGCTAGCTGGCAACAAAGGATTCCATTCATTATGCTAAGCTAAGCTAGCGCCGACCTTGTCAAACTAAAACAATGCATGCACTGAGACAAAAATGCATTTGCCCACCTATCTAAATGTAGGAAAGAAGGTGAATAAGCCCTGTTTCAAAAAACGGTGGAGTGTTCCTTTAAAAAGCCAAACAATTTGAATATAAGAATACTTTTAAATCATTATTAATAATATTATTATTACTATTGTACCACAACTACACTGTAAAATAAGTGTAAATGGAAACTGAAGATTTCATAATAAGTATATTAATTATTTCACTTTACACTGCACCAGTAAAATTTCTCTCTATTTCTTCACTTGCAAGATAAACCCTTAACCCGCACTGTACTGGCAATCGCTCATTTTACATCAATTATTCACTACAACTTCATAATGTTTTTAGCTTTCGAATGCTGTATAGTTGAAGATTTGCTCTCTGACATTGGTTATTCAATCAATATTATAGTGGTATTAATATTACCACTATAAAAAAAAAAAAAAAATCTCCTATTAACTCCAGTCACGCAGCAGCTCTTCTGCCACTCAGTCCAGCTGAGGGAGTGTGTAGCCAAGGAAAAACCATAATAGATCTAACCTAACTTGTCTTGTATACAAGCACTTCACTAATTTCAGAAGGTGTCAGCAGTGGTGCAGGAACGACACACTGTTCTCAGAACAGATAAAGTACCTAGTGATAGTGTGAACAGCAGCAGAGAGAGCGAGACCAGGTCGAGCGCAGACTGCTGGTTGATCTCTGCGATGGCATTGATGGGGACTGTGAGGAGCAGAGAGACGCGGGAGAACGTAGCGCACTGTAGGAACGACAGCAGAACCGCACACAACAGGAAGAACCCAGCGTGCATCACACACGTCCACAGCGCACGCAGGCTCAGGCCTAGGAGGAGAATTCAACATTTATCCAACATTTATCAACAACATTACAATATTATTATTATTGAGTTGTGCACAAGTGAAAGAACAAGAAGTACCTGCCCAGCCAAGATAGCCTTGGATCACATGCAGTCTGTCCTCCAGTCGATTCTGCATGTTGTCCAGATACCTGAGCATGTATCCCAGAGTGCCGTTCATGCGCTCCAGTTTACCGGCGAGCTCGGAGTAGAAGAGAGCAGTGGCGTTCTGCTGCTGGAGGAAGCCCTTCAGATTGAGCTCTGCATCATGGGATCAACACAAACACCATCATTTCAGCTTAGCTGCCAAGACAGGGCCAAATCGTTCTTGATTTTTGCTAATACAGTGCATTCTGGGAAATCTAGGATGTTTTGAAGGAAATTCTGGATATACATAGTACCAGTCAAAAGTTTGGAATTATTAGGATTTTAGGATACACTTTATTTTAAAGTGTCATTGTTACAGTAGGATCATATATTTAAATACTGAGTAATATGAATTAACAAGTGTACATACTATAGGATTAGGAAAAGGGTTTGGTTGAGGGTTAGTTGCAATTATTTAATAATGCAATTAATTGATTATGCATAATTTCCTGTTATTAATATGGTAAGTACATGTAACGCATGTAACAAGGACACTGTAAAATACAGTGTTACCAGATTTAATGTTTTTGAAAGTCTCTTCTGCTCACCAAAGCTGCACTTATTTGAATAAGAATACAGTATATACAGTTAATGTCAACATTTGTGGATCAAAACCTTTCATCAAAGTTGTACATGAATGTTGAACAATACCCGTTCTTGTCTTTGATTAATCTACAACTTTGATTAACTTTTTTGATCCACTTCAAATGTTGACTATAGTAATATTGTAAAATATTACTACAATTTAAAATAATTGTTTTCTATGTAAATATATTTTCAGATGTAATTTATTCCTGTGACCAAAGCTGAATGTTCAGCATCATTACTCCAGTCTTCAGTGTCACATGATCCTTCAGAAATCATTATCATATGATGAGTTGTGGAAACCATGATTAAAGGTTTTTTTTTTTTAGCCAAGACACATTCAATTTATCAAAAGTGACAGTAAAGAACATTTAGAACAACACTAATATCACAGTTTTCACAAAACTATTAAGCAGCAAAACTGTTTCCAACATTGTTAATAATAAGATCCATTATTAATAATTGAGCACCGATAATAACTGAGCATCAAACCATCATATTAGAATGATTTCTGAAGGATCATGCGACACTGAAGACTGGAGTAATGATGCTGAAAATTCAGCTTTGGTCACAGGAATAGATGACATTTTAACATATTAAATTAGAAAACACCTTAGATTGAGATATTTCACAATATTACCGTTTTTACTGTATTTCTGATCAAATAAATGCAGCCTTAGTGAGCAGAAGACATGTTGTAAACACTTAAAACATAAAAACAGGTAATTATTCCACACTTTTGACAGGAAGTGTAGCATTGGCGAGTAATCACCCATTTTATGGTAGATGTCCTGAGCACTTCCTCGGACCACAGCCAGGTCCTCAAGAATCGCCTGATGTCCCTCCTGCACTTCTGCAGTCTGATCCTTCAGCTGCCCACTTACGTTCTCTGCAAACGTGACACGGACATGATGAAGCACTCGAGAACCGTGAACAATCAAATATGACTGTGCAGAGAGCATTAACCAAGCCATTATGGATACATTTTAAACGCGGATACAGTGAGAATTCACAGCTCATGCGTCTATCTGTGACTGACCCATCCTCTGTGTAATGCCCTGGATTAACTGAGCCACCAGCTGCTGCCCGGTGCTGATGAGAGCCTTCTCCTGGGTCAGTCTCTGCAGGTTTTCACTGATGGAGGAGTCTAGCTGCTCCTGGCCTTCCTTCAGGACCACTTGCTGGAGCTGTAGGGCGCTGTGACCCTCCAGAAGCTTGTCCAGGGACGCCGCGGTCATTTCCCTTAGCTCGTTCTGACCCTCCTGCAGAGCGACACCAATAATGAACCATTAAACACTCATCCAATAATCATCCATAATTATCCAATGGTAATCCAATAACCAATAGGAATCAGATGGGATTAAAGCAAGAAAAAAGCTTATCTATTAAGGCCAATTCATAGCGCACACAGAAACACGTTTGTTGGGTTTTGTCTGATCAGTGCGTTACCCCTGTTGACGAAGGTCAGGGTTTGTTTTCAACATGTTCAATCAGTGTTTGAATATTGTTGAATATTTTTCTTAAAATTCTAAATCCGACTGCCAACTTGTTTGCTGGTGGTGTTTGTTTGAGGTTGGTCTGTGCGGCCTTTAATCTACTCGTGTATCGTGGAGGACTATTCCTCTCCAGAAACACTGCCGACACTACTAGGACGGGAAGTTAAAGGGATACTCCACTTTTTTTGGAAATAGGCTAATTTTACATCTCCCCAGAGTTAAACAGTTGAGTTTTATGATATGACTTGATATGACGCAGCGCCTGAAAATAGTCCCCAGCTCGGTAGACTATAGGGTCGACTATTTTCAGGCGCTGCATCATATCATTACGCCTGCTGGACTCATGGTACGGCAGCAAAGTTGCTCGATTATTACGCAGGAATGAGAGTATAGTTCCTAGCCATATCAGCCTAGAAAATCGCAACTTTTCATTTTTCGTCGGTCTTAGTACACGATGTAACTACAGAAGAGTCAAGTTTTAAATAGGAAAAATATCAAAACTCTTTGGTCATTTTTTTGAGAGAGATGCTAATGGTCCTGTCCGATTCAATGATCTATGCTAAGCTATGCTAAAAGTGGCACCGCCAGACCCAGAGTTCGGCTGAATGGATTCGAAAATGGTAAAACTCAACTGTTTAACTCTGGGGGAGTTGTAAAATGAGCCTATTTCCCCAAAAAGTGGAGTATCCCTTTAAAGGGTTATTTCACCCAAAAACATAATTTACCCAAAAAGTCATAATTTACTCATCGTCATGTCATTCCAAATCCATCTGACATTCACTCATCTTTGAAACATTTTTAATGAAACCTGAGAGATTTGTCACTTCATTGAAAGTCCATTCTATTCCACCAAAGAAGTTCATATCATGGATTATATTGACAATGTCTTGATGAATCGAGCGGTTTAAGCCAAGACTTCTAAGACAATCGCTTAGAACAGATTTAATCTAGGCATTTATTCACATCCAGTAGAAACATTGATCAATGCACAAACATAGCTCATCAAATATGGTAAAAATTAGCTAAACCGTGCTTACTTGACACAATAACCAATGGGATTTGTTCTCAAGCATTAGACATGCATGATTGAACTTTAAATTACCATATTTAATGCTCTATGAATGTGCGCTGATCAATGTTTATATGTGAATAAAAACTTCAACTAAATCTGGGATCGAAATCTCTCAGGTTTCATTAAAAATATCTCCCTCACCCCAGCTTCACAGACAAGGCTTAAGCTAGTCTCAAGCTAAAATGCATGTTTGAGCAGTTTTAACTTAAAGCTACTTGCACTGATACATCTTTAAGTGCTCCTACTATGCTTTTTCAGTTATTACCTTTCACGTAGTGTGAAAAATAGCGGTCTGTGTGTTGGTCGATATAGTAAAACCGACATCCACACGAAGCCAGAGCTTTCCCTATCCGATATTTTTTTTCCCCGTTCAAAAAAAAAAAATTCCGTAAACACGGCGTCGTCTCAAGAAATATCTGCGTACACACGAAACCACTGAAACCGACTCAAAACGATGTAGTATACATGCCAGACCAGTATGTGGCGCTGTAATTCTGCCTCAGACATACACTAAAAACGGAGAAGAAGACTTGGAGCTCGCGCATAAACCTTGCGCGCTGTATACAACAATAATATTAGGCACAGTAGCTTCTTTTTTTCTTTTTTAAACAAGAACTTTGTTGAACAATATGAAAAACCATAAATGCAGTTGCTGTGACTTAACGGTGTCTGACTAGTTGACACTTGGTGTGATGACATCATCGTTTCACAAAATGTACGGATTGGCTGCACACACGAAAACGCAAGGGCGGCGTTTTCAGATTTATCCACATTGGGACCCGGTTTCAAAAAATAGCGGTTTCAGTCTCTGAAAACGCCGGATCCGTGTGGACAAAACGCCAATACGATAAAAAATGTATACGTATACAGCGAAACGCGTCTCCGTGTGGACAGGCCCTAAACCCTGTCTGTGGAACCGGGCCATTGTGTTTCAAAGATGAATAAAAGTCCTATGGGTTTGGAACGACTTGAGCGCGAGTAATTATAGGGTGAACTAACCCTTTCAGTTTTGAGAGAATCTACAGACAAGCCAAAAGTTAAGGCATATTTTTCAAATATGTTATTTGTTATTATTGCTGTAACCTTTAGTACAATAGTGTTAACCAGCATTAAATACTGCCTACATTTTAGAAAAGCTGCCTTACCAACAGCAGTAACCTATAAAAAAACTGGCCAAATCGTTACTGGACAGTCAGTTAACATTCTCCAACTGAACGACCTTTCTTTAGAGGAGCACGACATGGCGTGTCAAAGCCAATCCACAGTGAACCGACAGGTGGCAACAGCCACTTCATCAGGTTATGTGGGATCAGTGTGTAACCCCTGTCTGTGTCTGTTGGCGTTGGTCAACACTCGTAAGCACATCAGTCGTTGAAAACAAGCTCTGACCAACAGCAATAGATGTTTGTCAGGTTGTGGAACGTCTGAGAAGTGACGTACTGTAATGTGGTGATTGTCTACATCGGTCAGTGGAGTGTGAATTGGCCTTTTTTTTAAAACTTTTTTTACAACACACCTTTAGATCTTTCATAGCATGCAGTTGACTAGTTGCGGTGGAAATCAGGGCGTTGACGGTTAACTCCGCTCGCTTGCGAAAGTGCTGCTGGCGCGTGGCATAACACACGGCACGCGCTCGGTTACTGACAATGTGATACGCGTTCCATGTGTCTGAGTCCATGTCCGCTGTGCACTCCTTTAAAGACTGCAGAGAGAGAGAGAGATTTCCATTATTCATTTAATCCGACTCAATGAATTCTAGATGCTAAGCGCTACACAACTAGAAGTGCTTGTTTTGACTGGCAGAATGACAAGCAGTTAACTGAAAAACAGTTCAGCAGGTTCAGGACCGTTGACCATACCATTTGTTCAGTGCAAGGGTAAGTCCTGCGCCCCTCCACCTCTGATTGGCAGTTGAACAAAGCCACGCCCAGTTTGGCCAACTGCTCTTCTGACAGGCCGCTGCAAGTCGCTTTGAGCTGAGCAACAACCTGTTAAAAAAAAAAGCAGAATACAATATGACTATGGACAGAATAACTTACAATTTAAAGTCTGTATGAATTGGCTTGATGAACAGAGTGTTGGTGTATTAACGCATTTACGACTGAAAAAACAGGCTAGTTTGAGATCACCATTGATCACTGCAAGATGATGATTTGCACTGATGTTAATCTGACACGTGCCAAAAAAAGTACTAGGGCTGTACTGTCCTAGTCGACTAGTCGATTAGTTGGTCGATACGTTCTGGTTCGACCAAAATTCTGATTGGTCGATTTTCTGCCGCGTTTATTTCATCAGTTTTGCCGCGCTGAGGCGCGCTCATTTCATCAGGTGGAAAGCACTAACTGCTAATGGGGGTGTTTTCAGAATACCCTTGTTTCACTGTAACAGTCTGTCTTCAAAACACCCCCCGTTGTTTTCACCTTTTTTGGATTAGCCCAACCCAAGAGAGAGCGTCGAGCGTAGTAGGTTTGATGCTGAATATTATTTATTTAATTGTGAGAGCGTTTAATAGTCAGTCCTCTTCTAACATGTCAACAACAAAGAAATCGACAGTGTGGCAGCATTTTGTTAAAATTGATAACAGGAAAAAGGTCGAATGCAAAGTTTGCAAGCAACAGTTTTCCACAGCTTGACGACAAACATGACATATCATCTACTGTAAAAGTGGTAAGCTCACTTGTCTGCGTTAGCTTGCCCTGTCTGTTTTGAGTAAGCTATGAACATATCAGAATTTGCATATTTCAATGTTTTAGTGTGATAACCTAACTTTTTTATTTTTTATTTGGAGCCTAATGCGCAATTGCGCTGTGCTGTTGGTTGTTAGTTATGCACTTTATTTCGTTTCTGCTCTTGATCTGGTTTGTTTAATAAATATAATTTTTTTATTAAAGTGGACGTGCCTTTTGTGTTTATTAAGAGTAAAAGCTTTATTAATAGTCTATTCGTGTCTCAGCTGCGAAGCTAACGTTAAGCTCATCAGCCTCGCTCGGTGCGAGGACATGCACGGTGAAATGATAGTGTCTGACTAATAATAACTTATTATTATAACATATGACAAAAATAATTGTCTAAATTATGTTGTATATTCCTCAACAGTTCTTGTGATGATATCACTAGTTGACAACATAGTACTATTTTCGGAAATCATAAGCTATGATATTGCGCAGGTGATGCAGCGCTGTCAGAGCCGACAGACTCGAGTGTCAGACTCATTTCAGTGCAAAATAATTAGGTCAAAAACGATTTAATATACTGCAAATAGCCTACTAGTTGTTTGTTTATTTATAATTCATTTAGGCGGACAACAAGGCTACCAAGTACTGCGCACAGTGCACATCTAATTAATTTAACGTTTTTTTTTTCTAACGTCATGTTTAGTCGATTTTAGTCGATTTTTAGTCGAAAATTTCAGGACTTCAGTCGACCAAGATTTTCTTTGGTTGAGTACAGCCCTAAAAAGTACAATGCTTGTCTTTATTAAACTAAAAAGTTAGCCTATGGAAAACGCGCATTTAGGAGAAAACTAAAATACTTTGGATGTCTTGTTCATATTTAATTTTCATATTATCATATACAAGAAGTGAGAACTGTACATCTTTTAAGTGGAAGCAAAAACATGCTGTTTGTCTTTAAATGAAAATGATCTGCTACTCCTTAGGAATAAATGAATAAAAATGAACTTGATCAAAAGAGAAAAACAAAACAAAAACAAACTAAAATAAACAGATCTATACTGTCTGAATCATTCACTATGCTCTACATGTTCCAGAAACTATATATTTTTTAAATCAGTAAATGTATGAACAAGTGACCGATTTCAGACACAGCTTTAGCCTAGCTTTTTTTATAGTGTGGTAGGCGGGACGCTCCAGATATTAGAGCATTTGATTGGACAATCTGATGAGAAGCTGAAGTGCAGAATGACAATTTTGATTTAATAATGACTTGCATGCATTCTTTATTAGCACTAGATAACTAAGGGTATGTGTACTAAAAATGGAAAAGTTTTTCCTTTGCGTTTTTCCGCATACAGACGACAACATTGTCAAAACAGATCAGTGACAATGACTAAACACGCTGTATTATTCATACCAGGCCAGTAGTTGGCGATGTAAATAACTTTGTAATGTCGAATTGTAAAGAAACACTACACGCCTATACAAGTAGGCCTAATATGCATGTGCATGACATCACTGTTTTCACAAATTCACGTTTTTGTAATTTATACAGAGATGATAACGGTATCATTTTCAAAGACTTGCACGTTGAAACCCGTTTTGTGCAAAATGTGCTTTTCAATGACCATAACATAAGATTGGCATTGACAGTAGCCTAAAACAAGGGTTTTCAATCTTTCAGATGCCGCACAGACCCAAATATGATCATCCTCATGCGAGAGACCCCCAATCTAAGATTTAAAAAGCAGCTAAAATATTTTCATGTATAAAGACAATACTGTAAAAAAGAAATGTGTGTACAATATTATATGGGAAATATTTATTTTTATATTATGTTATATCAATTTATTCATTCATTTACTTGCTTCAAATTTTACTTTTGTTTTAGATCAAATTCAGTTAGTTAATATTAGTCTATTTATTAAAAAAAAAATTCACATAGATATATACAACATTAAAAGCTTGATTTAAACCACAGGGGGACTTTAAAAAAAAAAAGACATGAAATGATCACTATAACCAGAAGATGGCGGCAGAGGAGCACTTGTTTCACCATTTCCACTCCCTAACATATGGAAAAAAGTAGGAAATAAAGTCTCATGAAAAACAAAACTTTTCTTCAAATTGTGACTTAATTACACAGAAAAAGCTCAAACGTGCTGCGCAACACGAGAATGAACCACACTGGTTCGAGGGAACATGCTTGAGCTTCTGTTTACCACACCTGATGTGTGAGATGACATAACTTTCATTTTTAGTGAACTATCCCTTTAAAACTTTTAAAACGATTTTTATTTTTGATCTGGTGAATTTGTTGACAATGACACACACGCTGATTTAAATCTTTTGTGGAATTCTTCAAACATGCCATCATATTTATAAGTTCAATTACATCTTAGCTTCTGCTGTGGACTCAAAATTGCTAAAAGAATCATGATATACTAATAGTGAAGTCATGTGCTGAATCTTTTTTGTATGGTAAAACTAGTGCACACAGACTTACCCTGAAATGGCAGCTGTCCAGAGGACTGAGCTCCATCTGCTTTGCTTCAGCCAAAAACTTCTCATCAACAACAGTCATTTCAAAGGCAGGGGTCTCTCCCTGCAGCAGGATAGAGGAGACCGGCTCTGGAGGAGGAGCAGGAGCTGGTTCTGGCTTCTTCAGCCAGTCAAAGAAAGCTTCCACCTCACCATACTGCATACTTAACAGCCACAGCATCACAAACCAGGGACCCATCCTCAGAAATGACCCTGCACACAGAGCAAATGAAAACAGAAAATCAGGAGGGAAATAAAGGTAATAATAATAATAATAAAAAAAAAGAAAAGATATTTCCCTTATTTTCAGTAGATCCAGAAAATGCTAGCTACAAGCAACAAGAATGCTACCACATATGAAGAGTTCAGATTACCTGTTAGTTGTCATTTAAGTGAAATTACTTAACTTAAATATACAAGCTTTATCAAAATTATCATTTTAGAAGAAAATTTCAGATGGCACTTAGAGGCTTTTGCATCTGAACTCTTCATATATAACATGTGTGGCGTGCTGAGCATTTGAAACCACCCTGTATTCTCAATTCGTATTGTTATTATGGCGACTTATTACTCTACAAGTCAGAACAAGGCATATCAGAAAACCATCCACTTCACATTAAGTTTAAGTGTGCACCATTGCCAGTATACTAGTGTGACATTAGTTTAAGTGTGCACCATTGACAGTATACTAGTGTGACATTAGTTTAAGTGTGCACCATTGACAGTATACTAGTGTGACATTAGCTTAAGTGTGCACCATTGCAGTATACTAGTGTGACATTAGTTTAAGTGTGCACCATTGCAGTATACTAGTGTGACATTAGTTTAAGTGTGCACCATTGCCAGTATACTAGTGTGACATTAGTTTAAGTGTGCACCATTGACAGTATACTAGTGTGACATTAGCTTAAGTGTGCACCATTGCAGTATACTAGTGTGACATTAGTTTAAGTGTGCACCATTGCAGTATACTAGTGTGACATTAGTTTAAGTGTGCACCATTGCCAGTATACTAGTGTGACATTAGTTTAAGTGTGCACCATTGCCAGTATACTAGTGTGACATTAGTTTAAGTGTGCACCATTGACAGTATACTAGTGTGACATTAGCTTAAGTGTGCACCATTGCAGTATACTAGTGTGACATTAGTTTAAGTGTGCACCATTGCAGTATACTAGTGTGACATTAGTTTAAGTGTGCACCATTGCAGTATACTAGTGTGACATTAGTTTAAGTGTGCACCATTGACAGTATAGTAGTGTGACATTAGTTTAAGTGTGCACCATTGACAGTATAGTAGTGTGACATTAGCTTAAGTGTGCACCATTGCAGTATACTAGTGGGACATTAGCTTAAGTGTGCACCATTGACAGTATAGTAGTTAGGGGTGGTTAATCTGTCTGATTTCCCGATTCGATTACGATTATTGAAGTCCCGATTCGATTACAGTCGATTTTCGATTATTAACGATTCTCGATTAGCAATTATTGATTTTCCATTTCACAACAGTAAACGAAAATACACTACAAAGTGATTGCAGTATTAAAAAAAAGTCAGCTGCTGAATTTCTTAACTCTTTTATTGAGTAACAACAACTCAAAGCACTTTCTGTGTCGTGTAGTTATAACTTCAGAATTATTTGTATGTAGCTTATGTTCTGTAGAACACAGAAATGAATCAAGTTGAACTAAACAATAACAAATAAATGAAAGGCTTATTTCCTTTAGGAAGTAGATCAGAACCAACATACTGTAGAAATTGGACAATTTTCTTCTAGAAAGACAAGGTGTTCAGGTGGAAGAAGACTGCAGGTTGCAGTCGAAACATGTCAAGGTAAAGAAAAAGTTTTTTCTCCACCTGAACACCTTGTCTTTCTAGAAGAAAATTGTCCAATTTAATCATTAAGAAGACAAAATGAACATTTTTGAACAACTTACTGTAGCTTCAATTAGTAACATACAAAGCCACTCTTATACACAACTAAATAATAAAGAGTTATGACTTGAAATGTTTGCTGTATACTACAATCAAAAACAGCTTATACAAAAAAAGTGAATGAACATCTGCAGAGAGCACAGTCAAAATGTAACTTTTTGTGACTGAAATTGTATATTGCAGTATAACAGATCGGTTTACACAGTGTACTGATGTGAAAACTAAACAATACAGAAAGCAGCTCTCATACAAAAATACTAAATAGGTAACAATGAAATTGCCAATTTTACATACGTTAGCTTTTAACGAAGAAGGTGCCGTTCGAATTTGGCGCTCAGCCATCATGAGTCTGTTATGTATGTGCGCGACTCTGTTATGTGCGAGTCTCTGTTATGTGCACGCCACAGACTGTCTGCGCACTGCACGTCCGCTTATAGTTCCGCCTTTTGCGTTCCGTCAATATTACGTTATTAGAAAAAATATATATATATTTTTTTTTTAGAAAATCGATTTTTTGACATTTGTGAATCGATTCAGAATCGTCCACGTCCGCATCGCGATGCATCGAAGAATCGATTTTTCCCCCCACCCCTAATAGTAGTGTGACATTAGTTTAAGTGTGCACCATTGCAGTATACTAGTGTGACATTAGCTTAAGTGTGCACCATTGACAGTATAGTAGTGTGACATTAGTTTAAGTGTGCACCATTGACATACTAGTGTGACAGTTTAAGTGTGCACCATTGCAGTATACTAGTGTGACATTAGCTTAAGTGTGCACCATTGACAGTATACTAGTGTGACATTAGTTTAAGTGTGCACCATTGCAGTATACTAGTGTGACATTAGCTTAAGTGTGCACCATTGCAGTATACTAGTGTGACATTAGTTTAAGTGTGCACCATTGACAGTATACTAGTGTGACATTAGCTTAAGTGTGCACCATTGCAGTATACTAGTGTGACATTAGTTTAAGTGTGCACCATTGACAGTATACTAGTGTGACATTAGTTTAAGTGTGCACCATTAGTCCAGTCATTTTAAGCCAAGATGGGGGTCAACCTTGAACAAATTGCAACAGAAGCAAACTCAACTGATTTTGTATCCTCAATATGTCATGAGTAAGAAAAAAAAAAAAAGCCCCAAAGAATCCCATTAGGGGAAAGTTTCGAAAAAGACCCAAATATAGCCTATTCATACGCCTATGCATTATTTTCTCACGTGAATAGAGTAAAAAAATGTGTTCATGGGTAGCCTAAATGGGTTCCATTCAGACCTTAACATTAAGTATTTTACTGTTATGTGTCAACAAGATTCAACAAGACATTTTCGCTATACCCAATGTTTAGACCTGTTGTGGTATTTATGCAAATTAGCACATCTGTAATTAGATTATGCACAGTTTGTCCATGTTAAAAATAAAATAAAAAAAAAATAAAAAAAAACTTGTAATACATTTTTTGTTTGTCTTGATGCAAGCAATCATCTCAGTAATTTTCATGATGATATCTAAAGGTTAAAATGTTTTACTCTATCCACGTAAGAAAAATAATGAATAGGCGTATGAATAGGATATATTTGGGTCTTTTTCGAAACTTTCCCCTAATGGGATTCTTCGGGGCTTTCTTTTTTCCTTACTCAGGACATATTGAGGATACAAAATCAGTTGAGTTTGCTTCTGTTGCAATTTGTTCACCCTTTTTTCATAAAATGACTGGACTACATTGCCAGTATACTAGTGTGGCATTAGTTTGAGTGTGCACCATTGCCAGTATACTAGTGTGGCATTAGTTTAAGTGTGCACCATTTCCAGTATACTAGTGTGACATTAGTTTAAGTGTGCACCATTGCAGTATACTAGTGTGACATTAGTTTAAGTGTGCACCATTGCAGTATACTAGTGTGACATTAGTTTAAGTGTGCACCATTGCAGTCTACTAGTGTGGCATTAGTTTAAGTGTGCACCATTGCAGTATACTAGTGTGACATTAGTTTAAGTGTGCACCATTGCAGTATACTAGTGTGACATTAGTTTAAGTGTGCACCATTGCAGTCTACTAGTGTGGCATTAGTTTAAGTGTGCACCATTGCAGTCTACTAGTGTGGCATTAGTTTAAGTGTGCACCATTGCAGTCTACTAGTGTGGCATTAGTTTAAGTGTGCACCATTGCAGTCTACTAGTGTGGCATTAGTTTAAGTGTGCACCATTGCAGTCTACTAGTGTGGCATTAGTTTAAGTGTGCACCATTGCCAGTATAGTAGTGTGACAGTTTAAGTGTGCACCATTGCCAGTATACTAGTGTGACATTAGTTTAAGTGTGCAACATTGCCAGTATAGTAGTGTGACATTAGTTTAAGCCATTGGTTGTATACTGTGGTCTAGCACTGGGATAGTGGGATTGGAACATGCCCGGGCTTGGCTCTCACAGCTGACTAGAATCACAGACTGTGAATCGGACAGTGAAAACGTTCAGATTGCACACATCTCACTAATACATCGTGCATCGTTGACTTTACAAACTGCATAACAATCTGCATGTTATTCGGAAATGCATGTTATAAATTTAGGCTAGTTTAAGATATATATTCAAATTTACAATTTAATTCAGATACCATTGACCGTCCGAAATAACACATTCTCTTGACTTACCTTAAAATGCGCCACACACACAGCTCTATGAATCCTCAAATGAGATTAATCCATCAACCCTTTCGCTGAAGAGGGAATAAACTCCAAACGCTCTTGTAAGGATTCAACTGTTTAAATGGACTCACATCAGCCAATAAGCGACAGCGTGATGCAAAAGAAGCATCGCGATATTTGCTGGATAAAACGGGCGCGAGATTTGACGAGACTCTAGTGACATCGTTTTGACTCGGAAATGGGAGATTGTTTAAGATAAAACAACAACAAAAAGTTAGTTATACTGTCGTATTTATACGCGTCCATTATGTAAGAATAACTCGCAAGCTAATTGTAAGGCGAATATGTGTTTGTTTGTAGCGTGTGGTCGCAGTGTAGCATTGGACTGAACGCATTAACTGTTACTGGTGTCTCATCTAACGTTACATCTGCTATGGACTGGAAACCAGTTCCCGCGAGGCTCCTGAACGCCTCTCCTCCATACGGACACATAATCACCCATGAGAAGTGGAGAGCATCGGCTCTGCTGCAGAGCTTTAAAGGTAAAGGTAAAAAAAAATATATTTTTTAGTTTATTTGTTTATAGCAATTTATGTATTCTAGATGCACACGATTAACTATTTTATTCATACCAATTACGTAGTCTTGACAAAATTAGAGCTTTATTGGAAATGGCACATGCAAGTGTCATTCCACGAAATGTTGTGTCCCTTTATGTGAACTATATCTGACTTAGGCCTAAGGTTACTCTCTATTACTGTCGGGATTGTGTTATTGTTTTATTTCATATTTCTATACCAGATTATATGTGTTAACACTGTCTTAAAATGTAACCATTCATATTTGTGTTTGATTTTCATATTTAAAAGTCTGGTTCTGGTTAAAACAATATAATAAAAAATTACCATGGTAAATAACCGTACTCTTTACAGCATTGCACACACACACACACACACACACACACACACACACACACACACACACACACACACACACACACACACACACACACACACACACACACACACACACACACACACACACACACACGGTGCATTAAACTACAGTTTCTGCTACTCCAGTAACAGTCTGGCTTGATCAATCAATATGGCATGTCCATTCTTATTCTTATAAATTGTTGTAATTTAGTCAAATTTGTATAATCACAGCTCTGGTTTAGTTTTGTGTGTGTGTGTGTGTGTGTGTGTGTGTGTGTGAGTGAGTGAGTGAGTGTTAATGTGTAGTGACTGTGATTGTGATTGAGTGAGTGAGTGTTTATGTAGGTGTAGTGAGAGTGTGTGTGTGAGAGTGCGTGAGTGAGTGTTTATGTGTAGTGACTGTGATTGTGATTGAGTGAGTGTTTATGTAGGTGTAGTGAGTGTGTGTGAGTGAGTGTTTATGTGTAGTGAGTGTGTGTGAGTGAGTGTTTATGTAGGTGTAGTGAGTGTGTGTGAGTGAGTGTTTATGAATGTGTTAGTGAGTGAGTGAGTGTCTATGTGTAGTGATTGTGTGTGTGTGTGTGTGTGTGTGTGTGTGTGTGTGTGTGTGTGTGTGTGTGTGTGTGTGTGTGTGTGTGTGTGTGTGTGTGTGTGTGTGTGTGTGTGTGTGTGTGTGTGTGTGTGTGTGAGTGAGTGAGTGAGTGAGTGTTTATGTTGGTGTAGCGTGTGTGTGTGTGTGTGTGCTGGAGTTCCAGTAACCGGCTCTGTCTCGCAGGCAGTGTGTTTATGTATGTGTGTGTGTGTGTGTGTGTGTGTGTGTGTGTGTGTGTGTGTGTGTGTGTGTGTGTGTGTGTGTGTGTGTGTGTGTGTGCGCTGGTATTCCAGTAACCGGCTCTGTCTTGCAGGCAGTGTGTTTATGTATGTGTTTGAGTTTGTGTGTGTGTGTGTGTGTGTGTGTGTGTGTGTGCTGGTATTCCAGTAACCGGCTCTGTCTCGCAGGCAGTGTGTTTATGTATGTGTAATGAGTGTGAGTGTGTGTGTGTGTGTGTGTGTGTGTGTGTGTGTGTGTGTGTGAGTGAGTGAGTGTTTATGTGTAGTGAGTGAGTGAGTGAGTGAGTGAGTGTTTATGTTTGTGTTGTGAGTGAGTGAGTGTTTGTGAGTGAGTGAGTGAGTGAGTGAGTGTTTGTGAGTGAGTGAGTGAGTGAGTGTGTGTGTGTGTGTGTGTGTGTGAGTGAGTATGTGTGTGTGTGTGCTGGTGTTCTAGTAACCGGCTCTGTCTCGCAGGCAGTGTGAAGATGATCTTTGAGGAGGAGCTGGGTGTTGTGGACTTCTGTCTCGGTGATAAGACCTGTGTCCTCTATGTATCAGAGAGTGATCTGGTGGCAGGAAACAGCTACAGGAGGAAGATCGTCCGCTTCAGAAACGTAAATAACCGATTCGATCTGCTTTTGTCTGGTATTCTGAAATTATACCTTTTTTCATATTATGATAATTTACATTTTAGAATATTGGCGGTCAAACATTTGGAATAATTGTTTATGCTTTTGAAAGAAGTCTCTTCTGCTCACCAAGGCTGCATTTATTTGATAAAAAAATACAGTAAGAACTGTAAAATTGTGAAATATTATTACAATTTAAAATGACTGTTTTCTATGCGAATATATTTTAAACTGTAATTTATTCCTGTGATCAAAGCTGAATTTTCAGCATTCAGCGTCTTCAGTGTCACATGATCCTTCAGAAATCATTCTAATATGAAGATTTGATGCTCAATAAACATTTCTTAATATTATTAATCTTGAAAACAATTGTGCTGCTGCATATTTTTGTGAAAACCGTGATTCACTACGATTCAAAAGTTTGGGCTAAGTAAGATAAAAAAATAAAAATAAAATAAAATATATATATATATATATATATATATATATATATATATATATATTAGAAATTAATATTTTTATTCAACTTGGATTCATTAAACTGATCAGTAAAGACATTAATAATGTTACAGAAGATTCTATTTCAAATAAATGCTGCTCTTATTAACTTTCTATTCATCAAAGACTCCTGAAAAAAAACAGCAAAACTATTTGCAATATTGATAATAAGAACCATTTTTAATGATTGGGCACCAATAATAATTGATCATCATATTAGAATGATTTCTGAAGGATCATGTGACACTGAAGACTGGAGTAACGATGCTGAACATTCAGCTTTGATCACAGGAATAGATGACATTTTAAAATATATTCACATTGTGATATTTCACAACATTACTGTTTTACTGTATTTTGGATCAAATAAATGCAGCCTTGGTGAGCAGAATAGACATCTTTCCAAAGCATAACAAATCTTAATTATTCCAAACTTTTGACTGGTAGTGTATATTAATATCGTATTAAAAAAAAAAATCAAAAAAAAAAAATCTTTTGTTTCTCATTTAGTGCTGCCCTCTAGAAGCTACATATGATATTTACACGTTTCCCAGAAGACATAATGATCATTTGTAAGGCTCTGCTCTTACAGTGTTGTTATTTAAAACCCGCCTGACTCTCAGAATGCGGTTATTCCCGCAGGCGAACAGTGGTCTCCAGGGTGTGGTGATAGTGGAAAAGACCCGTCTGAGTGAGCAGTACTTCAGCGAGCTGCAGAAGTTTGTGGTGTTGGAGCTGGGTCTGACTCTGCTGCCCGTGTCCACTGTTGCTGAAGCTGCTCAGCTCATCGCACAGCTGGTCAGTCAATAGCACTTCATCACCACTTTATTTCTCTATAGCATACTTTAACATGCATATATGACTCTTTTACGTATAGCATCATGCATTGATTTTCAGGTAAGTAGCTGTGGGATAAGCAGGATAGTGTACAATCAGCTGGTTGTTTTTTGCTCTATAAACTCTGATACCCCTGTTGAGTTTATTCTGAATAACATGCAAAACATTGTTGCAAAGCCATAACTTCACACATCATACTTCATACGTAGGAATGTCATGCAACATGATGTAGTTTCAGTGCTGTTCAGAAGGCATTTGTCCTCCGCAGGTTCTTGGGGAGAACAAGGAGAACCCGTTCCGCAGGAAAAGTGTGTCCAGGCTGCTGGAGCCGGTGGTGTTGAGTCTGGTTCAGCAGATTCCCGGGGTTGGAAAGGTGAAGGCCATGCTGCTCCTCCAGAAGTTTCCCAGCATCCATCAGCTCAGCGGGGCTTCAGTCCATGAACTAGAGCCCATAGTGGGACAGGCCACAGCCCAGCAGATCACAGCCTTCTTCCACAACCAGTTCACATAGAAATGCAGGCTGTCACGAGCTGATGTTCGGAAGTAAGCAAATAAACACCATTTAAGCAGATTTTAAACTGTGCCTTGGATTTAATTGCACTGACATTGCCAATTAATTTCTATGAAACTGTCATTGTTCATGAAATACTAAAATGCACAATAATATTGGCTAGTTTGAATTTTGCCACACATTATATCAATTTCTGCATTTGACAAAAGGTGGCGCTGAAGACTCAGTTGCATCTACTTTGTTCTTCACCCCATTTCAGTGTGAGCTGTTGTTGTGGTCTAATTTTTTCTCTTATTTATTTATTTATTTTACCTGTATGAGTTACACAAAAACATTATCACATACTTTTTCCAGAAACATTAGTTAATAACAATATTTTATTTTGTTCATTGTACAGTAGGGCCTGAAACCACATTAGGTATGTTTTTTGCAATCCTTCGGATTTCAGATTCTGAAAGTTCTGTTTATGTGAACCCTAAAATTTTAAATCAGATTCACATTACATTTACATAAGCATTCATGTATTAGGAATAAATCTTCAGTGCATGCGCGGCGCCCTAGAACTGGAGAAAGCCACTGATATAGAGCTCTGCAGGGATGACGTGTTTTTGTAGACCGAGCCGCAAGTTCACATTACAATGATTCCTTCGACAAAAACCCAGTAGTATTTTTCCATTGGCTTTTGGATTATTGCAGAAAATAAGGTCTGTGACCAACAAAAGCTTGTGATTCTTACACGTTCTGTTCATCTTGATAATATTTTCAATTGAACACTTGAAACTAAAAACAAACACGGTCACATGACTTTATCGTCACCATCACTAAGCTTCTGACAACTCTTTCAGTCTTTGTTTAAAACATTTTCCCTGAAAGTCTGAGGTATAATAGTTTGATTATAAACACAGTGAGGCTGTGAAAGCATCTAGTGAGTTGATGAGTTTAAGTTTATACTCCCCAACAACCTTTATTGTCCCGTTTAGACACTTGTTAGTAAAAGCTTTTAAAAAAATCACAAGAGTGTTTTACTGATGTATTTTATGTTGTAGAATAAAAGGTGAAAATATATTGAGTTTGTGTTCACAACAGACAATTTTTCAACCATTTAACCAAAAACCCATTGACTTCAGGACGATGGAAGTGGAAGTGCTAAAATGCAACTTGTTGCTGGGTTTTAGCCAACAAAAAAATGTCAACTCTGCAGATCTATGTCAGTGGACTGGAGTATGGGGTTAGAATTGTTGCATTACAGTCACGTCCAGACTAACATTTGAGAGCAGTGTCACGGGTGCCAATAAGTTCTACAGATGGGGGTTGTTAATCATAAAGACAATTTAATCATAAAATTACTAAAATGTATTTCCTCATGATTTGATATTTTATAATAGGGATTTCATAATATCTAAATATACATTTCAAAGCAAAATGTGTAAAAAAAAAAAAAAACTAATGTGGGGGAAAATAAGTGGTCCTCTGCTGCCATCTACTGGTTATAGTGGTAATTTAATGTCTTTTTTATTTTAAATGAAAGCATTTGCCGCTTGTTAGTTCCCTTTCGAAAGGGAACTCGCACTGCGTCGATGGTGCTATTGGGGAACGCCCTCCACGTGAACCGGTGTCTGAAAAACTATCCAATCACGGCAATCGATATTGACTGGCGACAGCCTATGACTTCACTACTAGTGCGACCCGGAAGTATAAAAGGGGCGCCAAGAGAACATGTCATCCACTTTTCGTCTTCAGGGACTGTTTTGTGCGATTTGCAATCACCTGAAAAAGGTAAGAACAATTATGGCAAGTGATAAGCGTTTCAAGAAGTGTGTGGATCCGTGTCTCAGGTTTCTGACACCAGATGACACACACAACTTGTGCGTTTACTGTTTGTGTGAAGAGCACGCATGATCAGCTCTTGAGGGATCTGATTGTGCAGAATGTGAGAGTTTTCCTCTAAGGAAACTCCGCTCTCGTCTGGCCCTCTTGTCTTCTCGAGGGAAGAGGGACAGACATCTGTGCCAGACGATTCAGGTCCCGCTCGCGCTGAGGCAGAGCAGAGACTAGAATCGTGGGGTTTCAGAGGGAGCTCGCGGAGGAGTTTAAGAGAGGTGTTAATCTCACACCCCTCGGAGGCTCACGAGTTTGAACTGCCGGATGAGGATGTGTCGTCACTAGCATCCTCTGATCTGACAGCGAGTGCTCTGCTGGCAGCCCAAGAAAGCGGGAGATGGCTGATGAGGGTGAAGAGGATTTACAACCCGAATCCTCACAGCCACCCTGCACGCGTATGATGAGTTGTGAGTGTAGTGGAACTCAGCGAGGCTTTGCTGCCGTAGGAGCGCGTGAGGGAAGAGACTGCTCGTGGCAAAGAACGGTTTCTTTCCAGCCATAACGCTCCAGCTCCCGTGAGCCTTTCATTCCTGCCCGATCTATACAATAGATCGAAAAGGCATGGAAGAACTCGTGTTCAGAGTGCATCCATCGCCATCAGTGAGCAAACTACGCTAATGTTGAGGGGATACGCGAACACGGGTATGTGTCAATGCCTCAATTGATGAGAGGTTCACGAATTATCTCGCGGTTGGAGAGGCATCGACACTAAGTGCTCTGGCCCTGCCTTTTAAACAAACATTGCGCTTAAAAGGCAGGGCATATGTGATGGCGGGTCTGGCTGGTGATGCCTTGTACACAATGGCTGTGTTGCAAGCATACCACGCTGATCTGCTGAAAGATTTGGACCAAGGTCGGGGTTAGGGTTTGGACCAAGGGTTTGGACCTCTATTTGGACCAAGGTCGGGGCTAACCCTAACCTAACCCTAACCCTGACGCAGTAAAAACAAGCTGCACTGCACTACAGATTAGCTCTCCGGGCCACCATGGTGACGGTGATGGTGGCCAGGGAAAGGCATCTGTGGTTGAACTTGGATGACATTGGGTAGAAAGAAAGCTTTTCTTCTCGATGCACCAGTGTCACCTTCTGAACTTTTCGCAACTCCGTCGAGACGGTGAGAAGAAAGTTCAGAGAGGCGGAAGCGCGCTCGACTGCATTAAATCTTGCATAACACTGCTGTCCGAATCTGCAGTAGTGAACAGGTTGGCCGTATTATAGAAAAGATTTCTAGTCAGGCCACCGTTCATCCGAGCATCAAACAGACAGTTCTGTGTGAGATGGCTTCTTCCCTATCGGGAGTTTTTCTACTGAGGCCACCGCTCTGTCAAGCTCCAGATAAAACTATAGAATCAAGCGTTGGCCCTCGTCAGGCCACCTTGATAGCCACCTTATACTTGAGCAGTAGTTATCCTCTCACTTCAGAGAGTCGTTTTGAGATTATAGCTCTGAACTTCAGACATATAATATTCGTGTGTTGGCCCTCATTGGGCCGCCTCGATATCTGGCTTAGGCTTAGTATCTAGGATTTTTGGTGGCGGTGTGCTAAGCATTCTCGCCTCGAGCCTCTCAGTATCTGAGTGTAGGTTCCTTAGACCATCAGTAGATTTTATTCCTGTATATCTAGTTTTTCCTAGTACTAGCCGCCTCTTACTCAAGAGTCGTCTGCCAAGGCCTGCCTTTTTCATTAGGAGTAAATGTTAGTGTTGTTACAGGGTCGAAAGCATCATAGGTAGCAGGCTACCTTCAAAAAGCCTCCCATGCAGATATCTATGGGCGTTGTCAGGTCTTTCTCTCTAGAGAGTTAGAAGCAGTGTGCTCAGGCCTCCGCCCTTTACAGCATTGAGTGCAGTAGTTGGCAGTAAGGCAGTAAAAAGAAGCCCCCTGAATATAAGAATTCAAGTCATTAGGTAAAATGTCATTGGCCACTTAGTGAGGCCTCCATTCCCTTGGGTTTAGTAGAGAAATATAATTATAATAATAGGCCTCGACCCTGATACATCCTTCAGGGTCATGCTGATATTGCTCCCCTTGTTAGGTCATTATTTAGAGTACTTTGCTACCCATAGCTCGTATGTTGTCACCTTTCATCACCCAGGCTCAGAGACAGATTAGTGACTTCCTCCCACTTGGGATGGTTGAGTATGCGCCCTTAGAGCCAAAGAACTGCCCGGGCGAAGCTGTAGGCCTTACATTAGGCCTCCTCGATACTCCAGTAGCGTAAGATTGTACTCTCCTTGCTTTAAAGGATTGATAGCACTTCTGCCGAGTACACTGCCTATTGGCAATGTTAAATAAGTATAACCAGGCCCACATAAATGTCTCTGAGAGCACCTAAGCTTCTGATGGCTTTGCATACATCCTCGCTATCAAGTAGTTAGGCCTTAACAGGCCCCTTTGAAGGCGGCTCCCCATACGAGTTGGATGCTTAGCATTGCAAAGGCATTAAATATCATGTTACAGGCCCCATGGAGCCTCTCTGATTTTAGCCAGAGCCTGGTCAGTACTTATCAGGTTAAGCATAGTGTTCCAGAATCTATCTGAGGATCGCTCTGTTTGAATACTAAACTCCATAAGTCTGGTCGGAAGGTCAAAGGACTCTCACGAGGCCTCCCTGTTAGATCAGCCCTAGAGCTGTAGGCGCTCCCCTTATTCGGGTCCCTTTGGAGTGCCCAGCCTCCACAGGGCTTTGAAGCACTGTGTAGATCCAGGATCGAGTAGAGTTACTCCCCTCATTTGCAAGAGTTAACAAGCGCTATGCTGAGTTCTACTCTCCAGGATGCCCGTCTCTATGATCCGGTTTGTGAGTGAACTACTGCCGTTAATTGCAGTTTTTCCCTATTGGATTTTGTGAGAGACTCTGTTCAGGAAACAGACAGGTTGTTGGCAAGACTAGGTCAGTAAATTTGACCAGGTTTGCCTCCCTGGTGGCATGTGGGGTTGACCTTATGTTACCCTCAGAAAGTGACTGGACGGGACTTCTTTCGGACCCCCTAGCCATATTCCCTTAAATGAACCCTTCCATGGAAGCTGTTGGTTCCAAGCCTTTGAGCGGCCTTGGTAGGCCTTCCGTTGTTCGGAGGCCACTATGAGGCTTATAGCCTGGGTAGTGAACATAGGGAATAATGTCACTTACAGCCTGTTTGTGACCCGAAGGGGGAGTGTGTTCTTGGCATTTCAGGTTGAAACTGCCAGTTCTGACGTTTTTGTTACGAGCCATAATTGGCATGCACTCCCCTCAGCATGGTGGGATTGTACATCGTTCCGCAATAGCGCCATCGACACAGTGGGAGTTCCCTTTCGAAAGGGAACGTCTAGGTTACGACTGTAACCTCTGTTCCCTGAGAGCGTCGTTATCCATGCCTCAGGGATGGCTGCTGAACAGTCCCTTCAGACGAAAGTGGATGACATGTTCTCTAGGCGCCCCTTTTATACTTCCAGGTCGCACTAGTAGTGACATCATAGGCTGTCGCCGGTCAATATCGATTGCCGTGATTGGATAGTTCAGACACCGGTTCACGTGGAGGGCGTTCCCCAATAGCGCCATCGACGCAGTGTCTCGTTCCCTGTTCTCTGAACAGAGGTTACAGTCGTAACCTAGATGTTTTCCTAGATGTCTTGAAACTTTTAGTTTTACAAATGGGAACAAACTTTGGTAGATGTTTTTGGTCATCACATTAAAAATAACATTTGAACTGGATAATATTTAGAGTTTTTTAAGTGCTGAGAAAAAGTGTTAAGCACTTAAAAGTCCTTGAAAAGTGTTTGAATTTCACTCTCAAAAGGTTGTAATGAACCCTCAAGGGAATATTGTAAAAAAAAATAATAAAAATAAAAATCTGCCACAATACCATGGTAACAGTTAGCGTTACTACATTAAATCCATGGTGAATGTTGCCGATTTGTGGACTGAACATAACTTCTATAACTTGTTCATTAATGGCACTATGTTTCTCCTGGTTTCCACATCAGCGCTGTTCGATCTGATATTTATGGTTTTATAACAGAGAACTTTGCGCTTAATTTGAATATTTGCCACTAGATCTCGCAGCGATGTTATTAAATAAAAATAAAAACTTTTTCACTGGATCTCCCAGCACTGTGTACAGTATCGCGTGATTGAGATCGCCCCCACGAGTAAACCTGTTCTGAGCTCGCGCTGTCTAATATTGGTCCGAGCTGATAAACAAATGAGTAGTGCTGTTTCATTCCGTGTTCATTTTGTTTGCCGTTTGATGTTTCTCGTATTCTACAGAAATGGCAGCTCTTACCAGTTCGGCAACGTGGTGGTGGCACCAGTGCGATCTCTAACAAAATGTAGTAGCGCCGGCAGGTAAAAAGGTTGCAAAATGCGACTATTTGGTCGCAGTCTGGACCCCTGCATTATTCCAAATAAATAGATTAGGGCTGAAGTGCTGTTTGTGTGATTAAAACACCGAGAGATCCACAGATGCGTTGTGTTTGTGACATAAAACACATTTGTAATATTTCCATTCTTTTTTTGCTGCAAATCTCATTTTATTTATTTGTATTTTTTATTATTTTTTACAAATCTTTGTGAAACCTTAATCTATTTATTTGTGGATCTTAATCTATTTATTTGTGAATTTGAATATTTTTTGTAAATCTCTTTACATTTATTTGTCAATCTCCATCTTATTTATTTGGAATAATGCAACAATTCTAACCCCATACTGGAGGTACCCTGAGTAGAATTGATGTTTTTGCCTTAATGCCATGCCTGAAAGGAAAGCTGACAAATGTCAGAAGAACTTTTTTCCCCTCGTACTCTACTGACCAGTTCACAGGATGTGAATAAACATATGCAAGTTCGTAAAAAGTATAAGAGATCTTATGAAAGGGCTCTGGCAAAAAAATTTATAAATATTGCTCTTTGCCTGAGACAGTGGTTCCATGTGATTGAAACAAGTAAAACCAAATTTAATCAACCATGTACAACTAACTAGAATCAATTATGTTAATTTAACTTGAATGAACTGCTTTAACTTAATTATTCAAATAATCCTTATTGTTTAGTCATGTGGCTTACATAACAACAACTAAATATAACTTTTCTTTACACATGTGATGTTAGGTGTTGGCAGTCTAGAAGTGATACTGGTTCTTAAACCAAGCTCAAGATCAACATTAACCCCTAAAAACACTTGACATAACAGAAACTTTTAAATAACAAAAGTCTCTCCAAGTCTCATCTTGCTAAAAAAATAACACTGCAGTCCGAATCTGCACACTTCCTCACACCAGGCGCTTCTTGCATTATCCCTGAGGCTGGACCTGTGATGAGTGATTCCTTCAGTTTGGAACCCTTCTGTAGGTCTGGCATCGGGTTTGGTAGTAAGTGCGCTCTTTCGAGCTTTTTATGGTGATAGGCCTCCATTTTATGAATGTCGTTTAGGCCATCCCTCTACAGGCAGATGGTTGAGCTTTTGGATATATGTAAGCGTAGCTGTAACTGATTTGAGAAATTAAAGTTTGTGCAAAAAAAATAATACGACAAAATGAAAAATATATACAATTAAGATTCTGCCATTATATTTAGGTCACTAATTGGCACTGACAAAATGGTGTCGTTGACCATTTGAACTCATAAACGTCAGATTTCCTTGCTTCAGTATGAAATTACAACAACAACAACAAAATCATTGGCACATGTAAGACTTAAAGACTTGGCCAATTTGAATTGAATTGAGACATGAATTTCCTCAGGCCTATAGTCTGCTGTACATCTTCTCCCTGTGTCCACCTCTCCTCTCTGTTGCTCCTGTGATATATTGGTTTTCTGCTCGACTTCCTCTGTTAAGCGTCGCACACTGCTGGCAGAGTTTCAGCCTTCCTGCTGGACTACAAAGCAGCTCACTCTTAACGGCTTTCCTTAGGAGATCAGCTGAAAACTGGCCTCCTTTATTCTGCATGCAGAGAAAGGCTGCAGCCACAAATTCACGACTTGACTTCTTAAATTCCACACTGGGGATCCTTTCAGGATGAATGGGAGCTTGAGGAAACCTCTGTGGATGTGGGGATCACCCTGTACCACTCTCCTTTCAGCTGGTGTTCTTTAGTAAACATGCCATAAACTATGTGATGCCTATAGGTTACATCTGTTTGAGTAATTGCTGCTGCCCTTTTGAGCGAAAAAATAAAAAATAAAATTGTATATAAATTAATAAATTAGCCCATTCTTTGTGTCTTTTTTTGTTTTGTTTTGTTTTTTTGTAAGTGCAAATATCATATAGTAATTGATGGTTTTGTAAAATGTCAGAACATGTCTTTGCATCAGCGTGTGTGAATCAGTCATGCCGCGCGCTCGTTAACATTCTGCCCGGACAGCGCGCGATGCGGCGCCTGCGCGGCCTTTACACCGTCCCTCAGTCCCTCAGTCCTCTGGAGCGAGTTGAAGAGAGGAAGCCCAGCTCTCTGTTCGTGCGCTCACTGAAATGGATGGAGTAGAGAGGAAAAGGACGGAGGCTCAGAGGAGCATCATGAAAGATAGCGAGCTTAAACGAGACTCCAGCATCCCTGAGCGCGTGACACTCAAGAAGGAGATTGGACTTCTGAGCGCGTGCGCGATCATCATTGGTACGGAAAGTTTACAACTTGTTTTCTTTTGGATGATGGTTCATTCTTCTAACATGTAAATGTATTGAGACTAATAAAGACAAGATATTCGCCATCTTGTTAGTCGTGGACTGTTATATTTGGCTTTTATGCAAACTAGAACACAATATAGACCATTTAAAGCATTCTTAAATGCATGTTAGATTACCATATAGTCAGATTAACTATTTGTGATTTATTGATTTACCAGTATCTTAATTATTATTTTATATAGTATTATTGTAATGTATTATACATAATAGCTATTTATTGATTTATACATAATTATTTAATAAAAGTAACTGTGATAATTATATTATCCTGTAATGCATGTGAAAAGTATATTACATTTTTTTTTTTTTTTTTTTTTTTTCTTCAAAATCTCAAGATCATTGTAAGGTTACTAAAGTAGTTATCTGACTTGGTTGTTTGTTTCATTCTTTTTTTTAAATGTCTAAAAAAACTCAGAAAACTATATAATCATTCAATCTCAACAATTAATGAGTGTTAAACAACAATCACTTGAAGTTTGCAGATCTTTTAAACCATTCTTTTACTTGAGTCTAAAACCAACATCCACCGTATGTAGGCCTCTCAGAGGTGTTTGTCCTCTTGAAAGGGGCCGTCGAATGAAAGCTAAAGATTGTTCCCTCCGCTTCTGATGGTATCCGGGGCTTTGACGGGCAGCAGTAAATTATTTATGCCTGCTGTTACGTAATGTCGTTGTACGAGTGCTTGAGAGAAGAGCTGCCAGGAAGCGGGTTAGTGAAGGGGGGCTGATCATTGTCTTGCCATGAAAACTCTCTCAGGTACTACAGCAGGGTTAGTGCTGATGTTGACTAGGCAAGCATTTTTGATTGCTTTTGAACAATATTGGGTTCTACTTCAAATTTAATTCTATAATAAAGGGGGGAAATATCAGTTTTGTTACATAATCTTAATGGTGTTTTTTTTTTATTTATTTTTTACTGGGATTACTGGGAGGCATGCAATAATGAAAGGGAAGCTGGAGCTAGTCTTTACTCCAGTGAATATCTCTCAGACTGGGTTTATTTTTGTAAAATAACAAATCTCAACATTTGTTTACCAAAAAGTTGTTGAGCATTTCTTTTCCCCACTGGAAAACAAAACAAAACATGTTGACCTCTTTTGGGAGGCATGTTATTGTGCATAAAAAGTAGTGGGGGATTGTCATAGAAAGTCTTCATGCAAAATTAAGCTTTACCTGTAAATATGAAGATACATTTCTAGCTCTGACCGATTTTAAATAATAATGTTATCCACCCCTGAAATAGGTCATACCATTAACATTACCTGAGCAGTTTAAATATGCTACTCATTTTCTCCATCCTAGAGTTACTCCTATTCGTCTGCGGGGTCTGCTTTTTTTGCAACGCTTTCTTCCTTTGGCACGGTCGAGGGCGTCCTCCTGGCAGCATTGACGATCTTCATGTCTTCCTTCAGCCGATCAAGCCACTGCATCTTTGGTTGTCCTCATGATCGGCATCCTTGGGGACTTAGGCACAGCGCCTTTCTGGCCACTAAATCCTTGTTGCTCTGTATGATGTGTCCGTACCACCCTAGTCACACTTAGCGCCTCTTCTCCTAATTTGGGACAACACTCAGCTGACATCTTTGTCTTTTATGTGATTCAATCGTGTTAGCCCTAAGCCAGTACACATTCGCATCTCCATGATGTTAAGAGCTTGTTTGTGTTCCTCCGATGCTGGCCAGCACTCTGTGCCATAAAGGGTCACAGGGCAGGTCTTATAAATCTTGGCCTTGAGGTGGTTGGGCATCCGGCGGTCGTGGAGAATCCCAGTGAGCTGGCGCCATTTCATCCATGCCACGTTAACCCGTGCTTTAGCGTCAGAGAGGGTGCTGCCGTCACTGGTGATGACGGATCCGAGGTATTCGTCCAGGGCCTTCTTCAGTTCTTCGCCATTGACGCTGATGTCGGTTTGGGGGCCACATCCCAGGTGCTTTGTCTTTTTTATGTTTAATTTGCATGCCATGGTCGTCCAAGCATGTCTTCCACCTTTCGCTGGTGAGGAAGACGTCGACAGCATAAGAGTGTCCATGGTGAATGAGGCCCTTGCAAGTCCTTGGTGATTGGGTCCATACACAGGACAAACAGGAGTGGTGAGAGGGGCGAGCCTTGGTGGACACCAACGGTAATTGGTAAGGGCAGCAGTGTTCCAACAAGGCAGTGGATGGTACGGGTGTAGAGGGGCTTTATCCAAGTCACGATGGCTTCAGGGACACTGTGAGCCCGAGGGGCGTGCCAGATGAGGTCGTGGGGCACTCTGTCAAAAGCCTTCTTCAGGTCAAGGAACGCCATGTGTACAGGCTTTTCTTCTTACAGTGCCTCTCCAGGAGCGGCATGGATTGCATCTGTGATGCCGCATCCATGGACGAAGCCGCATTGGTTTGGCTAAATGGAGGCTTTTTTCCGAAGCCGGCCTTCGATAACTCGTTCAAAGATCTTCATTGCGTGGCATAGGAGGCAGATTGGGCGGTAACTGGGCATTTGGCCACGTCACCTTTGCCCTTCCAGATGTTCACAGTGGTGCTGGTCAGCCAAGCGCGTGGGGCCTCACCATAAGTGGCAATTCGACTGAACAAATCAGTGAGGATGGTGATGCCCCAGTGGACATCCCAGTGGAAACTTCCAGGCTTAAACTGGGATGTCGTCAGGGCCCATCGCTTTTCGCCGATCTTGGTTTCTCCTCCCGGCGTGTCAGGGTCAATTATTATTGATGCTCAATTATAAAAATCTATAATCTAGACACCATGGTGCAAGACTTTAGATAAACAAAGACAGTACACTCATATTACTTATTAATTGGAGAAATTGAAATGCGCAATATGGTGAAATAAGTCCCGTCATTCTAAATGAAAGAACCAGTCGCTAATCGGTAAAGCTGCGTTAGAAGCTCCGGTTGCTATAGGAACAGTCAACTTTGCATGAAAGGGACTTTGCTTGCTATGATTTTTTTTCCCCAAGATTCTCTTGTGAATAGGAAGTAAATAGAAAATAATTTACCAAATGGTATTATATCAAAGACACCAGTGTGATTTCATTGAGTTCACAGGTTTGCCCAAGAGCAAATGCTAATATGAAGGTGTGAATGTAAAACATTCAGACCAAGAAAAGGCAACAGGTTTGCATTATGAATGACTAGGGCTGTTGTGTTCAGGACAAATGTAGACAGGAAATAACAATTACATGTGATTTGTTTGTTTTCTCAGGTAACATTATTGGCTCAGGAATCTTCATCTCTCCTAAGGGTGTTCTGGAGCATTCCGGATCTGTTGGGTTGGCGCTGGTGGTGTGGGTGTTAGGAGGAGGCATAGCTGCTCTGGGTTCCCTTTGCTACGCTGAGCTAGGGGTCACCATCCCCAAATCTGGGGGAGACTATTCCTACGTCACAGAGATTTTTGGCGGTCTCATGGGGTATGACAGGTTCATATGTGATCTTTTGAAAAATGAATGAAAATCAAATGTCCGTCACATATCCTGAATGTGTTGTATTGCTCTCTAGGTTTCTGCTATTATGGAGTGCAGTATTGATCATGTATCCCACCACATTGGCAGTCATAGCGCTTACTTTCTCCAACTATGTGCTTCAGCCAGTTTTTCCACATTGCATTCCTCCATACATAGCCACACGCATGCTGTCCACCATCTGCATATGTGAGTGCTTGCTTCTTTATTTATCTATTCGATTCATTTCTTGAAACAGCCTGCTGTTGATGACGGAGTTTATATAATTGTGCTAAAAGTCTAAGTTTTGAAATGGCTTTGGTTAACCTGAGGGTTCACCAGAATTTAACCTCGATTTGAAGCAGAATTTCGTGAAGTATGTTTTTCTGTTCAACCGAACCTTTTAGTACCAATTGAGCATCGTTTAAATGCTACAGCCTACCTGAGCATTTCCATCCCTTTATGACCACAGTGTACTCATGACTTCTGATGGCTACTTCCGGCTGGATAACGCACATGTCATGAAGCTCAAATCATCTCAAACTGGTTTCTTGAACATGAAAATCATTTCAGTAAACTCAAATGGCCTCCACCGTGACCAGATCTCAATCCAATAGAGCAGCTTTGGGATGTGCTGGAACGGGAGATTTGCATCATGGATGTTCAGATCCGACAAATCTGCAGCAACTGCCTGATGCTATCATGATAATATGGACCAAAATCTCTGAGGATTGTTTCCAGCACCTTGTTGAATCTTTGCCACAAAGAATTAAGGCAGTTCTGAAGGCAAAAGGGGGCCCAGCACGCTACTAGCAAGGTGTAGCCAATAAAGTGGCCAGGAAAGCCCATGGAGTTTTAAGAGTTTATGAATTTACATGATTTTTCCAGATCTAGAAATCTAGACGTCTTAGTTTTTCAAGACTGTGGGAACCCTGGTTCTTCATTGAATATATCTTGTTTTTTAGTTGTTTTAGCTGATTTTAATACTTATTTAACTTAAGACTCCTTTGAAAGTTTGCTGAGGCCCTCTAGTGGGCCCCGACCCCTGGTTGAGAATGACCCAGTTACAGTTACAACCCTGGATTTGTGCCAAAAGCACTTGACTGATCAGTGTTGGAGGTGGCATGGGTCTATAGCATGTGATTGCTGCATTAGCTCTCTTTATTAAAGCCTGTTGGCTTTAATAAGTCATGCTCAAACCAAAACAGCAAGAGCAAGACAACGGCAGGAAAACGCAAGGCATTTCATCTCCTCACAGACCTGCTCTTTGCTCCCCTTTTTGTTCTCATTGAAAGTAATTTGTTTCAATTGGGCTTAAACTTCTCTTGGTAGAGGGAAAGTGATTATGAAAGAGTCTGTAAGCGGTGACACTGATGGATTAGCCCATAGAATTACAAGTCCAACTTCCCCTCGAGCATTCCCACATTTTGGTCAAGTACCACAAGCTAATCCTAAATCAGTATTTTCTGATGGCAACATTTAACATGAAAACTTTAAACATTGTATTTTAAGTCACACATTAAGTGAATCAATGAAGGCATTATTTAAATGTTTATGTTGTCTCTGTGTGAATATTTGTAGTGTTTTTGACATGGGTGAACTGCTACAGCGTGCGTCTGGCCACACGGATCCAGGACGCGTTTACAGTAGGAAAACTTCTAGCTCTAGGGCTCATCATTACTGTCGGTTTGGTGCAGATCTTTGGAGGTGAGAATGTCACATGGATATCTAAAGAGCTTTATGTTAATATGGTGTCATTAATTATAAAAATGTGTTTATAATTATTTAATATACTTGAAAAAATAAGTAGTTAAAACATCAATAAAACATTCAAGGGGTCATGACATGGATTTTTCCATTATTTTAATGTTCCCTGAGGTTCACTTATAATGTTAATTTACACACACACACACACACACACACACACACACACACACACACACACACACACACACACGGAGAAACAATTATTTCCAACCCTTATTCTGACCCTCTGTCTGAAATTATCAGTTTTTAAGAGGCGGTTCCTTTAATGGGGGCCTATTATGCCCCTTTTTAAGAGATGTAAAATAAGTCTCTGATGTCCCCAGAGTGTGTATTATGCTTATGTCTCATGCTGTCATCTTGCTTTAATCCACTATTAGTACAAGCCTGTTGTGGCAGAGTAGACCCCGCCCGAATGATGGCCAAAACTTTACTAACGAGTTTTATGAAGTTTATTGTACGTCACACAAAACATGAAGTGTCTGTTTTCACTCCAGAAAATCACAGTAAGAGCTGAATAAAACACAGTACAAGAAGTGCGCATTAAATCCATAAACTATATGTCTCTCTCCAATACATTATCATCAACATTGAATTACACAAAAACACTTGTTAACATGTTAGTTTCTTACTAACAGTAAACAAATATATAGAGACTTTATGCCTTTTCAGGGATGCTTAATAAACTGGTTAACTTTATATGTAAAACAACTCCTATGAACTGTAATAAAGTGTGCGCTCTCACTCCGGAGACTATAAGCTGGATCACGAACAGTTGGTACTGATCCATCCTCGAGTAACAACTTCAACTACGGTGTCCTCAGTGATTTAGATGCCGGGAGTCTATGGAGACTCTTGTGTTCGTTGGTACATCCAACAACAGAATGTAACATGAAAACATTATCCGTTTAAAAGTGTAATTTACAGGAAAAGCATTATGAAATCATTTACAGGGTTTGATGCAGCTGCTGTCAGATCCAATACAGTTAGCTGCTTCATCCATCAACTAAAGTTTCTTTGTGAACTCTCCATTACACTGTGCCTCGATTGCAAAACAATCTGCTGTCAAATTCTCAGAACAAACACATAATCCTCCGACATGATCCAAGATGCCATTTAAAATAAACGATGTACTTGTTTCCGATCCTGGATTATCCTTCCGGAGTCTGTACAGAGACGCAAATTAGCTATTAAAACAGGACGTGTCAGAGCGTTCCTTTGCGCTTCCATTTGTCCTGTTGGCAACAGACTCAAGCGCGTGGAACACATCAGAAACTGAACACACATCTGTATACTGTATCCAGTGTAGACAGCGTCAGTCATTATAATGGCTTCTATGTGCTTTTGACGTGATGTGACGCTCACATCCAGTGTAGACAAATGTCAGCCGTTAAGTGACTAAATGTCAGTGGGTGGGGCCTGTGGTGCGATTATGTAAAACTATTGGTCGATGTCTTTCTTTGGAGGCAGTCATATGCAAATGTTTTTGCCCGTGTGACATCACAGATCACCCAATATCAAAACGAGCTGTTTTTGGAGCTTGATTAAATAAATGCTTTGTTTATAATGAGGAGGACATTGTAAGCTGTAAAACTTGCAGGATGTTTTAATGGTACAAAAACCTCTTATAGATCAAAAGATCAAGGCAAATTTGATTTCTCATGTCATGACCCCTTTAATGTCATGTTATGACCCCTTTAAAAAAACACATCCTCATAATGAAACCAGATCTCTACAAAGTGGTGTTGAATGATTATGAAATTAAAAATAATTATACACCCCCTGGGAAATATATTGACATGGCAAACTATGTTATACCGATATATCAGTCTGTCAATAGATAGTAATCCTTTCAGTCATTTGAAATGTCATCTCTCTTCACAGCTCATGTTTGTTACGTGTCAGACTAACAGTTTGTCCCTGTCTGCTCAGGTAACTATGAGAGCCTGACCCCACAGGTGGCGTTCACGTTTAATAAAGCCCCGTCTATAGGGCAGATTGCCCTGGCTTTCCTTCATGCCTCCTTTGCCTTCAGCGGCTGGAACTTCCTCAACTACGTTACGGAGGAGGTGGTGGATCCCAGGAGGTTAGTCTGATACCACTTTAAAACATGCCTGGACTCACAAACTCTGCTGCAACAATCGTTCTGGCTCATTCTGAGGAAACTGCTGCCGTTCAACTGATATAATTATCAGGATAATTCATTTGAGTCACATTAATGAAATGCTATTTCAAAATTGACATGCACTGTATAGATTGAAATCCTAAACAGATTCCTGTCAATGGGCTAAATACATTTTTGACTCACTTTTTGAACCCACAATTATGATCTACTCCGTAATGTCTTTATCCACACAGGCACTGTGGCTGGATATACCAATGTGAATATTATTTGTATTGGTATAATATGTTTGTTTGTTTACCTCAGGAATCTGCCACGAGCCATATACATCTCCATTCCACTGGTGACATTTGTGTACACTCTCACAAACATCGCATATTTTTCCTCCATGTCTCCTGATGAGCTGCTGTCCTCCAACGCAGTGGCTGTTGTAAGTACAGGCCTTTGACTCGCCGGGTTTATTCTTATTAGATTATTAACACTCTGCTAACACTCAAGGATGGATACACTAAATATTTGTGTCACTTTTATGTATGGGATTAAAAGTATTACAGTCTGCAGAAAGCAGCCGGAATTTCATTACAGTCGACATGAAACAGAAGTTGTGCTGGACTTTTCTTCCCTATTGTGACATATATCGTATAGAAGAGAAGAGAAGAGAAGAGAAGAGAAGAGAAGAGAAGAGAAGAGAAGAGAAGAGAAGAGAAGAGAAGAGAAGAGAAGAGGAAGTTATATTGTTTAAAATGATAAGGGCACATGAATTAAAATAATAATAAATGGTTTCGGGAAACACCGACTCATTGAACTGCTGATAACGACAGAACTTGCGACCATAGTTGGCTAACGATGCATGTGATATCAGTGGGCAAAACCTTATTAATGATGTGTTTATGTTTTGCTTGCCTCAGACTTTCGGTGAGAAACTCCTCGGGATGTTTTCCACCCTCATGCCGATCTCTGTGGCACTCTCCACTTTCGGCGGCATCAATGGTTATCTCTTCACCTCCTCCAGGTGAGCGCATTTCTTTTTCATTTCACCGTTACATTTACATTTACCTCCTGAGGAAACACAGAACATTAAACAGATTATTGTGATAAAATGGTCAAAAGACTTTGAATGTAAAAAAAAATAAAAACATACACAGCTGTCAAAAAGACAGCAAAAAAGAAAAGAAAAAAAGATTGTGAAAGAATTGTTAAATATGTCCGTTTTCTATTATAATATATTTTAAAATGTAACTTATTCCTGTAATCATGCTAAAAATTCAGTTTTGAACACAGGAATAAAATAAATGTTAAATACAGGGGGAGACCGGGGATGGTTAACACTTTTTGCTTCAGCACCTGTAACTTGCTGAATTTTTTAGCTTGAGTTCTCAAACTTTTATACAAAGGACCCACATTTGTTTACTATAAATGGAACCAATTCAGCCCTACAAGAATATCACAGACCTCGTGGGTTGATGTCAAATACATGTGTTCCTGTGTTACAACCTACCCCACTACCGGGGTAGGTTGTAACACATGCTGGGGTAAATTGTAACAATAGACAAAAGAAGTAAAAATGGATGCCATTCCATATGATATTGTTCAAAAACAGATTTATTGAAATAAAAGAACAATGTATCTCTCTCTCAATAACAGACTTTGTCTGATTGAATCGTGTGTGTGTGTGTGTGTGTGTGTGTGTGTGTGTGTGTGTGTGTGTGTGTGTGTTTAAATTTGTCTAGAACAAACTTACTTAACAGGACACTTAATAATAACACTAGGCTACTACAGTGTACCTAATTAAATAAAATATTTGTACATCTTTAGGTCTAAACGTTTAGGTTGTAAAGTTTTTTATCTTTAGTTACTTATTGTTGCCATTGGTCTGATGTTCCCAGACATACTTGCATAACTCATTGTGCCTTTTCTGTGATTGGCCCCTTTATTGCAGCTTGCAGCTATATTATTGTTGTAACACGCCACTAAAATGAATGTACGCCACTACATTTTGTAAGCAAGTAGTATCTTACGCAATTTTGCATTTTAAGTAATGATTCTAGTTTTAAAGTTCGGTATTTTACACTTAAAGCCCTGTTTTCAGGTCGTTTCTGATGAAATAGAACGGTTAAGATTGAAATTTGGACACATGCTGCTGTCCCGAGAATTTTCGGTTTCTGTGATAGCACCCCCCCCCCCCCCACCTACAGAATGGCTGCATATGTGCACTGGAACAATCCTTCCTAAAACGCATTCAACTTTCGTTTACAAAGACGTGAAACTCACCGAGTGGTCAGGGGTGTTCACTGATATGCTCACACAAAAATCGCTGCAAAAGATGCTTTCCAACAGGTTTTATCGTAGTTTTTGTCCAACTCCATTGACTTGTATTGGATGTGCTGTGAGGTACGGTATTACTCCGCCGCCGGAAACTGGGCTGTGTCTATTATTCAAGCTCTCAACGGAAGAATGTACGGGTGTGAGGCGTTTGGAAAAATAGGTCCACAGTTTTACAACGAATGGTAAAACACCTGTTGGAAAGCATCTTTTGCAGCGATTTTTGTGTGAGCATATCAGTGAACACCCCTGACCACTCGGTGAGTTTCACGTCTTTGTAAACGAAAGTTTAATGCGTTTTAGGAAGGATTGTTCCAGTGCACATATGCAGCCATTCTGGAGGTGGGGGGGTGCTACCACAGAAACCTAAAATTCTCGGGCCAGCCGCATGTGTCCAAATTTCAATCTTAACCGTTCTATTTCATCAGAAACGATGTAAAAACAGGGCTTTAAGTGTAAAATACCGAACTTGTCCTTTAAGGATATTTCAATATTTTTACTGGAAAGCAATACCGATTATGACAGTGATTGTTTGTTATGCATTTACTGTTTACGTGTGCGTTTCAGGTTGTGTTTTTCCGGGGCACGGGAAGGACATTTACCCAGTCTTCTTGCTATGATCCACTTTAAGCACTGCACACCGATCCCAGCTCTGCTTGTCTGTGTATGTGCTTTTCATATGAGAACAATGAGTTTTTGTTACAGTAACCAGCCTATTATGTTGCTTCTCAGGATGTAACTTGTTTTAATTTGTTTGCATTAACTTGAATTAACTCTTTTTTTTTTTCTCTCTGTTGTGCCTCTTGTATCTTACCTTTCAGTGCACTGCCACAATCGTAATCTTGTGCATTGGAGAAACTCACAACCTTATAAACTATGTGTCTTTCATCAACTACCTCTCCTATGGAGTCACTATTGCTGGCCTGCTCTACTACAGATGGAAGAAGCCAAACTTATACAGGCCCATCAAGGTATTCAATTATATACAAACAGTATAAAAAGCCTGTGTGTATTCTAAATCCATAACATGTACTTATATGCCACATAGTAAAGCAAAATTGTGCATTACACCAGTGGTTTTCAAACTTTTTTAAGAGCGACCCTTTTTTTTTTACGTGACCCATAAATAGGCCTACAACCGCAAACAAGTCAAGCCAACCATAAGAACACTTGTATAAAACGCGGATAAAGGCGCATTTAACTTTATTCCACTAGATGGCACAAAAATTCAGCTCAGCACTTTTCTTAAAGGGTTAGTTCACCCAAAAATGAAAATTAGCCCATGATTTACTAGGTGTAATTTACCATCCTATGTGTGTATGACATTCTTCTTTCAGACGAATACAATCAGAGCTTTATAATGAGAGCCCAAAAGAGTAAGGCCCAAAAAAGTGCATCCATCCATGATAAAAATACTCCACACAGCTCCGGGGGTTAATAAAGGCCTTCTGAAGCAAAGCCATGCGTTTGTGTAAGAAAAATACTTATATTTAAAACGTTATAAACTATAATCACTAGCTTTTGACAGACTTACGTTGATTTACGGTGGAAGACTAACCCCTGACCCAACGCACAGCGTAATGACGAACGCTGAAGCTCAGAGGAAAGAGCAAAAAAAACCACCAGTCGCCAGTTAGCCATTTTGAAGAGAAATGACGGATGACTTCAGGAGCTTCAGTTTGTTGCACAGCCCTATTTGTTTAAACCGCGAGAGGCATCTAAGCTTACGATACTCCAACATCCGACGTCATACATGCGTCACGGTTACTCTTGTGGCGGAAGCTAGTTATTTTAGATTACAAAGTTATAAATATGGGTATTTCTCTTACACAAACGCATTGCTTCGCTTCAGAAGGCCTTTATTAACCCCCGGAGCCGTGTGGAGTATTTTTATCATGGATGGATGCACTTTTTGGGCTTCAAATTTTCTCCAGCCATTCACTCCCATTATGAAGCTTGGAGGAGCCAGGACATTTTTATATATAACTCTGATTGTATTCATCAGAAAGAAGAATGTCATACACACCTAGGATGGCTTCAGGGTGAGTAAATCACAGGCTAATTTTCATTTTTGGGTGAACTATCACTTTAACAACCGCTTTTGATGATGCACGTGCACTTGGCTTATCCTTGACGTGATCGCAACGCAAAGTTGATTCTGCACTAATTTGATCTAGCTATATATACAGGGATGCTAATTAACCGGTTAACCGTTAAACGACAGCAATAATTTTAACCAAATAATAGCCTACTATCGTTTCTTGCGTGCTTAAAAAATACTCTACAAATATTTGTTTTTGAGAGAGAGAAAAAAACAGGTAAGTCACAAAAGTGGCATTTTATTGCATTCAGATATAATACCGGTAAATAAAGCTAAATGTTATAATGTAGGCCTACTACAAACGTTATGAACACTACAAACTTAGCTATAGGCTATTTTAGTTCCCCTCACTCCACAACAAATCCTTTAAATTTACCAGTATTTAGAACAGAACAAGAATGAAAAAATATAGCGTAAGTAACTATAAACAAGCCAAAATTAAATCATTTAAAGCGTAATTGAAAGTAACCGGCGTTGGGCTCACGTTCGTAGCCTAACTATCTCATTCAAGCTCAAATGTTTCCATATTCACGATGTATTTGGATGCTAAACTTTTATTTAATGTAGGCTTTGTACTTCACTCGTGTATCAATATCAACGGAAAAAAATCATCCTCTTCACATCCGCAAAAATGTGCTTGAAAACACCACAGTGGAGCGGTGACACACTGAATGGCACAGGTAGCACAGGTACGTCTGTAAGATGTCTGCTAGAGATCTGGAAAACATCTGCAGGGTAAATACATCTGATAAACACCTTAGAAAGAGCAGATTTACATACATTCTAAACCATAAATATCTTAAAGACAGAAGACGTCTCAGAGATGTATTGCAGATGAGCAAACACTCTAAAAAATACATCTTGCAGATGTAAATGCAAACGAAAAGTGTTTACTTTTATTTGTGTAGACACAATTGCAAAAAAAAAATTCTTTCTTTCGTTTCGTTAATCTGTTAATTATTTAAGTCAAATATATTTAGTGTAGGCTATTTATTCTTTTTATATAGGTCTTTAGACTATGATTTTATGGGAACAAAAATTATTTTTATTTTCTTTTTAATGTAACTCTCGCGACCCTCGACAGCCTGTGCATTATACAGTGCATCCAGCAGGTTCACCTGGTTTGCTGCAGTAGACAGTATTCGCTGCCAGATCATGTTTATAGTGGGTGAATATCAAAGCTTTGTTTGTTCTC
The DNA here is from genome assembly GCF_965113295.1 of Leuciscus leuciscus. Classification (NCBI taxonomy): domain Eukaryota; kingdom Metazoa; phylum Chordata; class Actinopteri; order Cypriniformes; family Leuciscidae; genus Leuciscus; species Leuciscus leuciscus. The sequence goes on along the minus strand of NW_028118320.1, from coordinate 7,435 downwards.
TTGTCAGGTGAGTCTCCTTGTGCCGGTGTGTTATCTGCTCTTCTGGGCTCTACTACTGGGCTTCAGTTTGCACTCAGAGCCGCTGGTGTGTGGAGTGGGGCTGGTCATTATGCTAACTGGAGTACCAGTTTATTTCCTGGGAGTTTACTGGAAAAACAAGCCAAAATGCATATATGACTTCATTGGTAAGGAGACTGGATATGCAATTTATATTCTGTGTTCTCTATAGGAACAGTGCAAAAAAAAAAAAAAAAACTTCTCAATATACATATTTAAAATAATGATTTACTCAGCCTCTTGCCATTCCAAACCTTTTTTTCATGGAAAACAAAATGAGATGTTTTGAAGAGTGTCAAGCTCCAAAAGGACAAACAAGTGCCACAAACGAGTTATAAATAGTGGTAGAGAAAGTTCAATGCACTGCAACTGAAGAAAACACATGCAAATAGAAAAAACACCAGGATATTATGAACACATTTTCATCAGTTTGACAACACATGTGCTGCAAATACTCACAACACAATAAAAAACAGAAACGCACTGCAAATACTCACAACACCACACAACCAAATACAGAAACATGCTGCAAACGCTCACAACACAACCAAATACAGAAACGCACTGCAAATACTCACAACACATCCAAATACAGAAACTCACTGCAAATACTCACAACGCATCCAAATACAGAAACATGCTGCACTCACAACACAACCATATACAGAAACACACTGCAAATACTCACAACACATCCAAATACAGAAACATGCTGCAAATACTCACAACACAACACAACCAAATACAGAAACGCACTGCAAATACTCACAATGCATCCAAATACAGAAACTCACTGCAAATACTCACAACGCATCCAAATACAGAAACATGCTGCACTCACAACACAACCATATACAGAAACACACTGCAAATACTCACAACACATCCAAATACAGAAACATGCTGCAAATACTCACAACACAACACAACCAAATACAGAAACGCACTGCAAATACTCACAATGCATCCAAACACAGAAACATGCTTCAAATACTCACAACACAACCAAAAACAGAAACGCACTGCAAATACTCACAACACATCCAAATACAGAAACTCACTGCAAATACTCACAACGCATCCAAATACAGAAACATGCTGCACTCACAACACAACCATATACAGAAACACACTGCAAATACTCACAACACATCCAAATACAGAAACATGCTGCAAATACTCACAACACAACACAACCAAATACAGAAACGCACTGCAAATACTCACAATGCATCCAAACACAGAAACATGCTTCAAATACTCACAACACAACCAAAAACAGAAACTCGCTGCAAATACTCACAACACATCCAAATACAGAAACATGCTGCAAATACTCACAACACAACCAAATACAGAAACTCACTGCAAATACTCACGACACATCCAAACACAGAAACATGCTGCAAATACTCACAACACAACACAACACAACACAACCAAATACAGAAACTCACTGCAAATACTCACAACACATCCAAACACAGAAACTCACTGCAAATACTCACAACACATCCAAACACAGAAACATGCTGCAAATACTCACAACACAACACAACCAAATACAGAAACTCACTGCAAATACTCACAACGCATCCAAACACAGAAACATGCTGCAAATACTCACAACGCATCCAAATACAGAAACTCACTGCAAATACTCACAACACATCCAAATACAGAAACGCACTGCAAATACTCACAACACATCCAAATACAGAAACGCACTGCAAATACTCACAATGCATCCAAATACAGAAACATGCTGCACTCACAACACAACCAAATACAGAAACACACTGCAAATACTCACAACACATCCAAATACAGAAACATGCTGCAAATACTCACAACACAACACAACCAAATACAGAAACTCACTGCAAATACTCACAACACATCCAAACACAGAAACATGCTGCAAATACTCACAACACAACACAACACAACCAAATACAGAAACTCACTGCAAATACTCACAACACATCCAAACACAGAAACATGCTGCAAATACTCACAACACAACACAACCAAATACAGAAACTCACTGCAAATACTCACAACACAACACAACCAAATACAGAAACTCACTGCAAATACTCACAACGCATCCAAACACAGAAATGCACTGCAAATACTCACAACACATCAAAATACAGAAACTCGCTGCAAATACTGACAACATATCCAAATACAGAAACGCACTGCAAATACTCACAACGCATCCAAATACAGAAACATCCTGCAAATACTCACAACACATCCAAATACAGAAACGCACTGCAAATACTCACAACACAACCAAATACAGAAACTCGCTGCAAATACTCACAACGCATCCAAATACAGAAACATCCTGCAAATACGCACAACGCACCCAAATACAGAAACATCCTGCAAATACGCACAACGCACCCAAATACAGAAACATCCTGCAAATACTCACAACACAACCAAATACAGAAACGCACTGCAAATACTCACAACGCATCCAAATACAGAAACATCCTGCAAATACGCACAACGCATCCAAATACAGAAACATGCTGCAAATACTCACAACACCATCAAATACTGAAACTCACTGCAAATACTCACAACACAATCAAATACAGAAACTCGCTGAAAATACTCACAACACATCCAATTACAGAAACGCACTGAAAATACGCACAACGCGACCAAATACAGGAAGTCGCTGCAAAAACGCACAACGCAACCAAATACAGAAACATGCTGCAAATACTCACAACACATCCAAATACAGAAATGCACTGCAAATACTCACAACACATCCAAATACAGAAACTCACTGCAAATACTCACAACACATCCAAATACAGAAACATGCTGCAAATACTTACAACACATCCAAATACAGAAACATGCTGCAAATACTCACAACGCAACCAAATACAGAAACTCGCTGAAAATACTCACAACACATCCAATTACAGAAACGCACTGAAAATATGCACAACGCGACCAAATACAGAAAGTCGCTGCAAATACTCACAACACAACCAAATACTGAGTCACTGCAAATACTCACAACACATCCAAATACAGAAACATCCTGCAAATACTCACAACACAACCAAATACAGAAACTCACAGAAAATACTCACAACACAACCAAATACAGAAACTCGCTGATAATACTCACAACACATCCAAATACAGAAATGCACTGCAAATACTCACAACACATCCAAATACAGAAACTCACTGCAAATACTCACAACACAACCAAATACAGAAACTCGCTGCAAATACTCACAACACATCCAAATACAGAAACACACTGCAAATACTCACAACACATCCAAATACAGAAACATGCTGCAAATACTCACAACACATCCAAATACAGAAACATGCTGCAAATACTCACAACGCAACCAAATACAGAAACATGCTGCAAATACTCACAACGCAACCAAATACAGAAACTCGCTGAAAATACTCACAACACATCCAATTACAGAAACGCACTGAAAATATGCACAACGCGACCAAATACAGAAAGTCGCTGCAAATACTCACAACACAACCAAATACTGAAAGTCACTGCAAATACTCACAACACATGCAAATACAGAAACATCCTGCAAATACTCACAACACAACCAAATACAGAAACTCACTGAGAATACTCACAACACAACCAAATACAGAAACTCGCTGATAATACTCACAACACATCCAAATACTGAAACGCACTCCAAATATGCACAACACAACCAAATACAGAAACTCGCTGAAAATACGCACAACGCGACCAAATACAGAAACATGCTGCAAATACTCACAACACATCCAAATACAGAAAACTGCTGCAAATACTCACAACGCAACCAAATACAGAAACATGCTGCAAATACTCACAACGCAACCAAATACAGAAACTCGCTGAAAATACTCACAACACATCCAATTACAGAAACGCACTGAAAATACGCACAACGCGACCAAATACAGGAAGTCGCTGCAAAAACGCACAACGCAACCAAATACAGAAACATGCTGCAAATACTCACAACACATCCAAATACAGAAATGCACTGCAAATACTCACAACACATCCAAATACAGAAACTCACTGCAAATACTCACAACACATCCAAATACAGAAACATGCTGCAAATACTTACAACACATCCAAATACAGAAACATGCTGCAAATACTCACAACGCAACCAAATACAGAAACTCGCTGAAAATACTCACAACACATCCAATTACAGAAACGCACTGAAAATATGCACAACGCGACCAAATACAGAAAGTCGCTGCAAATACTCACAACACAACCAAATACTGAGTCACTGCAAATACTCACAACACATCCAAATACAGAAACATCCTGCAAATACTCACAACACAACCAAATACAGAAACTCACAGAAAATACTCACAACACAACCAAATACAGAAACTCGCTGATAATACTCACAACACATCCAAATACAGAAATGCACTGCAAATACTCACAACACATCCAAATACAGAAACTCACTGCAAATACTCACAACACAACCAAATACAGAAACTCGCTGCAAATACTCACAACACATCCAAATACAGAAACACACTGCAAATACTCACAACACATCCAAATACAGAAACATGCTGCAAATACTCACAACACATCCAAATACAGAAACATGCTGCAAATACTCACAACGCAACCAAATACAGAAACATGCTGCAAATACTCACAACGCAACCAAATACAGAAACTCGCTGAAAATACTCACAACACATCCAATTACAGAAACGCACTGAAAATATGCACAACGCGACCAAATACAGAAAGTCGCTGCAAATACTCACAACACAACCAAATACTGAAAGTCACTGCAAATACTCACAACACATGCAAATACAGAAACATCCTGCAAATACTCACAACACAACCAAATACAGAAACTCACTGAGAATACTCACAACACAACCAAATACAGAAACTCGCTGATAATACTCACAACACATCCAAATACTGAAACGCACTCCAAATATGCACAACACAACCAAATACAGAAACTCGCTGAAAATACGCACAACGCGACCAAATACAGAAACATGCTGCAAATACTCACAACACATCCAAATACAGAAAACTGCTGCAAATACTCACAACGCATCCAAATACAGAAACATCCTGCAAATACTCACAACACAACCAAATACAGAAACGCACTGCAAATACTCACAACGCATCCAAATACAGAAACATCCTGCAAATACTCACAACACAACCAAATACAGAAACTCACTGCAAATACTCACAACGCATCCAAATACAGAAACATCCTGCAAATACGCACAACGCATCCAAATACAGAAACATGCTGCAAATACTCACAACACAATCAAATACAGAAACTCACTGCAAATACTCACAACACAACCAAATACAGAAACTCGCTGAAAATACTCACAACACATCCAATTACAGAAACGCACTGAAAATACGCACAACGCGACCAAATACAGAAAGTCGCTGCAAAAACGCACAATGCAACCAAATACAGAAACATGCTGCAAATACTCACAACACATCCAAATACAGAAACATGCTGCAAATACGCACAACGCGACCAAATACAGAAAGTCGCTGCAAATACTCACAACACAACACAACCGAATACAGAAACGCACTGTAAATACTCACAACACATCCAAATACAGAAACATGCTGCAAATACTCACAACGCAACCAAATACAGAAACATGCTGCAAATACGCACAACGCATCCAAATACAGAAACATGCTGCAAATACTCACAACGCAACCAAATACAGAAACTCGCTGAAAATACTCACAACACATTCAATTACAGAAACGCACTGAAAATACTCACAACACATCCAAATACAGAAACATGCTGCAAATACGCACAACGCGACCAAATACAGAAACATGCTCCAAATACTCACAAAACAACCAAATACAGAAACTCGCTGATAATACTCACAACACATCCAAATACAGAAACATTCTCATTCACAGTTCCATGCTGGTGGAACGCTCTCCCCACCCTCATCCGGAATGCAGAATCCCTGACAACATTCAAAAAACAGCTAAAAACCCATCTCTTCCGTGAGCACTTAACCTCATACATTTTTTTTTTTTAAAAACCCGATGTTTTTCCCTTTGAAACATCACTTATCAGGCTTATGCTACTCTGAATAATACCTGAACTTCGTATTTTGAGCACTTCTTGTGTTGTTGTTGTTTTTTGCCTCTTTATGATGACTCGCTTATATTAGTCCTAATTTGTAAGTCGCTTTGGATAAAAGCGTCTGCTAAATGACTAAATGTAAATGTAAATGTAAACATCCTGCAAATACGCACAACGCATCCAAATACAGAAACTCGCTGAAAATACGCACAACGCGACCAAATACAGAAACATCCTGCAAATACTCACAACACATCCAAATACAGAAACGCACTGCAAATACTCACAACACAACCAAATACAGAAACTCGCTGCAAATACTCACAACGCATCCAAATACAGAAACATCCTGCAAATACGCACAACGCACCCAAATACAGAAACATCCTGCAAATACGCACAACGCACCCAAATACAGAAACATCCTGCAAATACTCACAACAACACCAAATACAGAAACACACTGCAAATACTCACAACGCATCCAAATACAGAAACATCCTGCAAATACGCACAACGCATCCAAATACAGAAACATGCTGCATATACTCACAACACAATAAAATACTGAAACTCTCTGCAAATACTCACAACACAACCAAATACAGAAACTCGCTGAAAATACTCACAACACATCCAATTACAGAAACGCACTGAAAATACGCACAACGCAACCAAATACAGAAAGTCGCTGCAAAAACGCACAACGCAACCAAATACAGAAATGCACTGCAAATTCTCACAACACATCCAAATACAGAAACGCACTGCAAATACTCACAACACATCCAAATACAGAAACATGCTGCAAATACTCACAACACAACACAACCAAATACAGAAACGCACTGCAAATACTCACAACACATCCAAATACAGAAACATGCTGCAAATACTCACAACGCAACCAAATACAGAAACATGCTGCAAATACGCACAACGCATCCAAATACAGAAACATGCTGCAAATACTCACAATGCAACCAAATACAGAAACTCACTGAAAATACTCACAACACATCCAATTACAGAAACGCACTGAAAATATGCACAACGCGACCAAATACAGAAAGTCGCTGCAAATACTCACAACACAACCAAATACTGAAAGTCACTGCAAATACTCACAACACATCCAAATACAGAAACATCCTGCAAATACTCACAACACAACCAAATACAGAAACTCA
>NW_028118321.1:35000-61009 GCF_965113295.1 Leuciscus leuciscus | reverse complement strand
ATCTCGTCTGATCTCGGAAGCTAAGCAGGGTCGGGCCTGGTTAGTACTTGGATGGGAGACCGCCTGGGAATACCAGGTGCTGTAAGCGTTTTTGTTTAAAAAAAAAAAAAAAAAAAGAGTCCATGAGATTCTTCAAAAAGCCTGAAATATTCTCTGAGTTTCTTCAACATGCCCGGTCTTGGGAGCAGAGTTTCTTCAGAAGGCCTGAAAAATTCGATGAATTTCTTCAAAAAGCCCGTTTTTGGCAGCAGATTTCGCTTACGGCCATACCACGTTGAGAACGCCCGATCTCGTCTGATCTCGGAAGCTAAGCAGGGTCGGGCCTGGTTAGTACTTGGATGGGAGACCGCCTGGGAATACCAGGTGCTGTAAGCTTTTTAGTTTACTTCACTAATGTTCTAACCTTTTAAATAGCCCGTTTTTGGCAGCAGATTTCGCTTACGGCCATACCACGTTGAGAACGCCCGATCTCGTCTGATCTCGGAAGCTAAGCAGGGTTGGGCCTGGTTAGTACTTGGATGGGAGACCGCCTGGGAATACCAGGTGCTGTAAGCTTTTTAGTTTACTTCACTAATGTTCTAACCTTTTAAATAGCCCGTTTTTGGCAGCAGATTTCGCTTACGGCCATACCACGTTGAGAACGCCCGATCTCGTCTGATCTCGGAAGCTAAGCAGGGTCGGGCCTGGTTAGTACTTGGATGGGAGACCGCCTGGGAATACCAGGTGCTGTAAGCATTTTTGTTTAAAAAAAAAAAAAAAAAAAAGAGTCCATGAGATTCTTCAAAAAGCCTGAAATATTCTCTGAGTTTCTTCAACATGCCCGGTCTTGGGAGCAGAGTTTCTTCAGAAGGCCTGAAAAATTCGATGAATTTCTTCAAAAAGCCCGTTTTTGGCAGCAGATTTCGCTTACGGCCATACCACGTTGAGAACGCCCGATCTCGTCTGATCTCGGAAGCTAAGCAGGGTCGGGCCTGGTTAGTACTTGGATGGGAGACCGCCTGGGAATACCAGGTGCTGTAAGCTTTTTAGTTTACTTCACTAATGTTCTAACCTTTTAAATAGCCCGTTTTTGGCAGCAGATTTCGCTTACGGCCATACCACGTTGAGAACGCCCGATCTCGTCTGATCTCGGAAGCTAGGGTCGGGCCTGGTTAGTACTTGGATGGGAGACCGCCTGGGAATACCAGGTGCTGTAAGCATTTTTGGTATAAAAAAAAAAAAAAAAAAAAAAAAAAGAGTCCATGAGATTCTTCATAAAGCCTGATATATTCTCTGAGTTTATTCAACATGCCCGGTCTTGGGAGCAGAGTTTCTTCAGAAGGCCTGAAAAATTCTATGAATTTCTTCAAAAAGCCAGTTTTTGGCAGCAGATTTCGCTTACGGCCATACCACTTTGAGAACGCCCGATCTCGTTGGTACGTTCCAGGAAGTGAATTGGCTGCAGTTGGGGAGAAAGGCTCTCCATATTTTTGTTAAGTTTTTGTTGTTTTTTATTTAGTTACAAGTTATAAAGCTTACTTTTGTTATTATTTTTCACGTTTTAACCCCAAGCAGTTGTATAACTGTTTGGGGTGGAGTTCTTTACTTTTGATTTGGGTGGAGAGGTGTACAAACAAGGACGGACATAATGGATACTGAAATAGGACTGGAAAAAGGATATGAGAAAAAGGACAAGGACTTGAATGAAGAGACTAATCCATGCGAAAGGATAATGCAAGAAGAAAATGAAAATCAGGAAGAAGAAACATGGGCAACCGTGGTATCGAGAAAGAAGAGAAATGGAGCTGAAAGGGTGAAAGGAAGCATTGAACAACAGAAGATACAAGGTAAAGAAAAGGATGATGAAAATGGTGAAAAAAGGAAAGAAGACAGTCAAAAAGTTGACATGATAAATAAATTGAGAGGAAAAATGAGATATCAGAGAGAATACAAAAAAGAAACTACCCTGACAATGAATGTGAAAAACCCAGAACTATTAACGATTATGATGATAATTAAAGCGGTAGAGGACACAACTGGAATTGGCAAATTATATGGACTAAGGAAAAAAACTGAATATGAATATGAACTTACATTGGAGAAAGAAGAAGACTGTGAACAATTATTGGATGGAATTCAAATAAATGGACAATGTTGCGAAATAAGAAAACTTTGTGCAACTGAAAGGATGGTATCTTTTTTACACTTGCCAAACTACATAAATGATGAGGATGTTTTACAAAAACTGACAAGCTGGGGGGTTACACCGATACTTCCTCTGAGAAGGAGGTATTACCCAGGGACCACTGTGGCGGATGGTACGAGATTTATAAGAGTTAAATTTCCAAAAGATGTGGTGTCACTGCCATATAACACACGATTTGAAACGGAGGAAGGAACGCAGTTTTTCAGGGTGATTCATGATCACCAGGTGAAGACCTGCAGAATATGTGCAAGTGCTGACCATGAAAAAAAGGACTGTCCTCAACTGATATGCAGAGGATGTCTGGAGCAGGGGCATTATGCGCGGGACTGCAAAGCCCCGCGGTGCCAAGGCTGCGGAAAGGCATTTCACAGGTGCATTTGTGAAACCTTTGAAGAGGAACATGAGGAAATGGAGACAGAGACACTCAACGACGTGGAGAATGTGGAAGAGGATGATGAAGGAAGTGCACCACAACAAACACGTGGATTAACTATGGAAATACAGAACAGAGAAGAAGAAGGAGGAAGTAAAAATGAACAGAACGGAGGAAAAGACACGGAAATAATGACAGATATACAACTACTTGCAGAAAAAGCTGAACAGGATGGGATGAAGAATAAAGAAGAAGACAATGATGGAGCAAAGGACAGTACAAACATAGATGAGGTAAGAGACACTAAGAATAAAGCAATTGGTGGAAAGGAAAGTGTGAAGAAAAACAGTTTGAGCGGTGGGAGTAAATTGAAAACAACAGGACAAATAAACATTGAGAAGGTGATGGAAAAACAAAGAATAAGAAGAGAATCTAAAGAAAAAAAGAAAAAGAAAGCTGAAATGGCTTGCTCAGGAGAGGTGGTTTTGAAAGAGACTGAAAAAAAGTGATGTGGTTTTTTGTTTGTTTCTATATTTCTTTTTTTTGTGTGTATATGAGTCAATTGAGCATAGTTTCAATCAATGCAAGGGGATTGTCAACTATGACCAAATTTGAAAATATTAATCACTTAACAAAGAAGAATGATATAATATGTATACAAGAGACAGGATGGAATGTTGAAAAAATTAATGATTTGAAGAAAATATGGGATGGGGATTTTTTTTACAATAATGATCCTAAAAGGAAAAAAGGAGTAGCAATTTTAATTAGAAGGGGGACAATACAAAAAGCAACAGTAATATTTACAGATAATATAGGAAGGACATTGGTGGTTAAGGTCGAAGGAAAAGAAGAAGAAATAACAATATGTAATATTCATGCACCAAATGAAGATGTAGAAAGAGTTGCTTTTTTTAAAGAAATGGATGTTCTAATAGAGAACTATAAAAATGTGATTGTAATTGGTGATTTTAATACTGTTTTAGAAAGAATTGATGTGGAGGATTATATGGTGTATAGAGCAGATGTTGGAAGGAAAGAACTAAAGAAAGTTATGGAAAATCATAGATTTATAGATTTATGGAGGGAAAGAAACAGAGTAAAAAGAGAATATTCAAGACGACAAATGGTAAATAATGTTTTAAAACAAAGTAGAATTGATTTTGTATTATGTAATAGACAGTTAGGGAATTTTATTACAAAAGTTTTTTACAAAATGTTTAGTGGAAGTGATCATGATTTTTTAAATGTAATTATTGATTATTGTGGTGTTGAGAGAGGACCTGGGGTGTGGGTTTTTAATACAGAACTTTTAAAAAATGACTTTTATAAAATGGAAGTAGAAAATTGCATAATACATAGTATTAATAATGTCTTATATGAAGAAGCAAAAAGTGTTTGGTGGGATAATTTAAAAATAGATATTAAAAAATTATCTATTGAGTATTCAAAGAAAATGCAAAGAATAAAGAAAAGTAAAGAAAGATTATTAAACAAGGAATGGGAAGAAGAAATGAAAAAAGTGTTAGAAGGTAGGATGGATGGGAGTAAAATAGTCATATTAGAAGAGAAATTAAAAAAAATAGAGGAGGAAAAGTGCATGGGAGCTAAAATAAGAAGTAGAGCGAAAAATACAGTAGAAGGAGAAAGGAGTACAAAATTTTTTTATGATTTGGAAAAAACAAGAAAACAAGCAGAAATGATCAAAAGTATTTCAAAAAACGGAAAGGTTGTGAAAGAAAAAGAAGGTATTTTAAAGGAAGTGAAGGATTTTTATGCTATTTTATTTAAAAAAGATGTTATTAACGAGGAAGATGAAGAGTTTTTATTGAATCAAACTGAAATAAAAGTAAATGAGGATGATAAGAAAATGTGTGATAAGGAAATAAAAGAAGAAGAAATAGATGAAGCTATAGAACAGATGAGTAATGGGAAAAGTTCAGGCCTAGATGGTTTACCATCTGAATTTTATAAGGTTTTTAAGAATGTTTTAACGCCAATTATGCATGATCTATTTATTGATATTTTTAAACAGAAAAAATTAAGTGAAAGTATGAAGAAAGGAATGATCAAGATTATATATAAAAATAAAGGAGAAAGAGAAGATCTTAAAAATTATAGACCATTGAGCATGTTAAATACGGATTACAAGATACTGGCCAAGATTCTAGCAAACAGACTGAAAAAAGTGATTCCAAACATTATAAAAACAAACCAGGCATATGGTGTTTTAAATCGAGATATATTGGATATAGTAACAAGTATTAGAGATTTAATGTGGTATATGAAAGAAAAAGGTGAAGAAGGATATTTGATAAGTATAGATTTGGAAAAGGCATTTGATAGAGTAGAGCACAAATATTTATTTGATATACTGAGAAAATTTGGTTTTGGGGAAAATTTTATTGGATGGATGAAATGCTTATATAATGACATTTTAAGTTGTATTAAAGTAAATGGGTTTTTAACAGATTTTATTAAGATATCGAGGTCTATAAGGCAGGGATGTCCATTATCAGCACTACTGTACACTTTAGTTGCTGAACCATTAGGACTTGCAATAAATAAAGAAAAACAAATTAAAGGAATAGTTTTGGGAAAGGAGGATGTGCAGCCTAAAATTTTTCAATATGCAGATGACACCACCTTGTTTTTAAAAGATTTTAAGAGTATTGAAAAGGCAATGGTAATATTGCAAAAATATTGTGGTGGAACAGGGGCTAAAGTCAATAATGATAAAACAGAATATATGAGAATGGGGCAGGTAGATACTTTAGGAAGACAATGGGACTTTAAAGAACAGATGAATGAACTAAAGATTTTAGGAATAACACTTGGAAGGGATGAAATTAGAACAAGAGACCTGGTTTGGGAGGAGACTATAGGAAAAATGGAAAAAAGACTAAACTTTTGGAAACAAAGACAATTATTTTTAAAAGGGAAAGTACTGGTTTTAAACTCTTTATTTTTATCTAAGATGTGGTATATTTTAAGTGTGGTTAGTCTGCCAATATGGGTGTATAAAAGAATAAAAACGTTTATCTTGAAGTTTTTATGGGATGGTAAACCGGCTAAAATAGCTTATGATACAATAATTGGGGAGGTAGAAAAAGGAGGTTTGGGGCTGATAGACCCAATGATAAGAAAGCAAAGTTTGAGAATTAAGACTGTAAAAAGGTTTTTTAAAAAGGATGATTTAATATGGAAAAAAATAATGAGTTTTTATATAAATAAGTGTGGGAAAATGGGAGATGATTTTATATGGATGCAGTTTAAGGATAATATGATAGAGGGGATACCTGAATTTTATAAAGAAGTTTTAAAAGCATGGAAGGGTTTTAAAGAAAATGTATATATTGAGTTTAAAGGGAGAGAACAACTATTGAAGCAACCGCTTTTTTTAAATCAACATATCAAAAACAACAGAAACACCTTTTTTTATAAGAATTGGTTTTATGCAGGATTAAAACAAGTTAAAGACATTTTATATGAGGTAAAACCAGGATTTTTACCTTTACAGGCAATCATAGATACATTAGAGGAAAACGAAGATATAGAAAATAAGCAATTGATTAAGGAGCAATATTTGAAAATAAAAGAAGCTGTACCTGTAGCATGGATTAAAAGTATTGACGATAAAGAAAAAGTAAATGAAAATCCGGAAGTATTTTTAAAAAGAGAAGATGAAAACATTTCTTTTAATGATTGTATTTTAAAAATGTTTTATGGTTGTTTATGCAAGTCTGTATTTGTAAGACCAAAAGCGATTGAGTACTGGGGAAAACTGTTCGATAATTTTGATGCATCAAACATATGGAAAAATGTGAGAATGAATTTTAAGAGTCCTATATTAGAAAATTTTGATTTTTTATTAAGACACAATTGTATAAAGACTGACATGATATTGTGTAAAATTGGGATGATCCAAGATGAAAAATGTAAAGTATGTATGGAAAAAAAAGAAGGTGTGTTGCATTTGTTTTTAAATTGTAAAAAGTTAAATGGTTTTATGAAAATGTTAAAAAAGATGATAGGTGACTTTTTATTTGATAAAAGAATAATTCTAGAAGAATGGGAAACAATGTTTTTATTTGGTTTTAATGGTAAAGCTAAAAATAAATTTGCTCTTAATTTTATGCTAACAGTTGCAAGATTTGCAATATGGCGAAGAAGAAATCTAATGAAACAAAAGAAAGTTGAACTTCCAATAAGTGTGTTTTATAAGCAGATTTTGAGAGATGAATGTAAAGTTTTGTATGATTATTTTAACATGAATGGGAAAATAGAAATATTTAAAGAATGCATAATAAGAAATAATGCATATATTGTTAAAAATAGTAATGGGTTTGAAATTGTATTGCCTGAAAATGTTTAATGATGTTTTGTTTTTTTTCTTTTGTTGTTATGGTTCTTGTTTTTGTCTTTGATGTTGTTTTAAATGAAAAGTAATGTTTTTTAATAAAAAAAATAAATAAAATAAAAAAAAATCTCGTCTGATCTCGGAAGCTAAGCAGGGTCGGGCCTGGTTAGTACTTGGATGGGAGACCGCCTGGGAATACCAGGTGCTGTAAGCTTTTTAGTTTACTTCACTAATGTTCTAACCTTTTAAATAGCCCGTTTTTGGCAGCAGATTTCGCTTACGGCCATACCACGTTGAGAACGCCCGATCTCGTCTGATCTCGGAAGCTAAGCAGGGTCGGGCCTGGTTAGTACTTGGATGGGAGACCGCCTGGTAATACCAGGTGCTGTAAGCTTTTTAGTTTACTTCACTAATGTTCTAACCTTTTAAATAGCCCGTTTTTGGCAGTAGATTTCGCTTACGGCCATACCACGTTGAGAACGCCCGATCTCGTCTGATCTCGGAAGCTAAGCAGGGTCGGGCCTGGTTAGTACTTGGATGGGAGACCGCCTGGGAATACCAGGTGCTGTAAGCTTTTTAGTTTACTTCACTAATGTTCTAACCTTTTAAATAGCCCGTTTTTGGCAGCAGATTTCGCTTACGGCCATACCACGTTGAGAACGCCCGATCTCGTCTGATCTCGGAAGCTAAGCAGGGTCGGGCCTGGTTAGTACTTGGATGGGAGACCGCCTGGGAATACCAGGTGCTGTAAGCATTTTTGTTTAAAAAAAAAAAAAAAAAAAAAAAAAAAGAGTCCATGAGATTCTTCATAAAGCCTGATATATTCTCTGAGTTTATTCAACATGCCCGGTCTTGGGAGCAGAGTTTCTTCAGAAGGCCTGAAAAATTCTATGAATTTCTTCAAAAAGCCAGTTTTTGGCAGCAGATTTCGCTTACGGCCATACCACTTTGAGAACGCCCGATCTCGTTGGTACGTTCCAGGAAGTGAATTGGCTGCAGTTGGGGAGAAAGGCTCTCCATATTTTTGTTAAGTTTTTGTTGTTTTTTATTTAGTTACAAGTTATAAAGCTTACTTTTGTTATTATTTTTCACGTTTTAACCCCAAGCAGTTGTATAACTGTTTGGGGTGGAGTTCTTTACTTTTGATTTGGGTGGAGAGGTGTACAAACAAGGACGGACATAATGGATACTGAAATAGGACTGGAAAAAGGATATGAGAAAAAGGACAAGGACTTGAATGAAGAGACTAATCCATGCGAAAGGATAATGCAAGAAGAAAATGAAAATCAGGAAGAAGAAACATGGGCAACCGTGGTATCGAGAAAGAAGAGAAATGGAGCTGAAAGGGTGAAAGGAAGCATTGAACAACAGAAGATACAAGGTAAAGAAAAGGATGATGAAAATGGTGAAAAAAGGAAAGAAGACAGTCAAAAAGTTGACATGATAAATAAATTGAGAGGAAAAATGAGATATCAGAGAGAATACAAAAAAGAAACTACCCTGACAATGAATGTGAAAAACCCAGAACTATTAACGATTATGATGATAATTAAAGCGGTAGAGGACACAACTGGAATTGGCAAATTATATGGACTAAGGAAAAAAACTGAATATGAATATGAACTTACATTGGAGAAAGAAGAAGACTGTGAACAATTATTGGATGGAATTCAAATAAATGGACAATGTTGCGAAATAAGAAAACTTTGTGCAACTGAAAGGATGGTATCTTTTTTACACTTGCCAAACTACATAAATGATGAGGATGTTTTACAAAAACTGACAAGCTGGGGGGTTACACCGATACTTCCTCTGAGAAGGAGGTATTACCCAGGGACCACTGTGGCGGATGGTACGAGATTTATAAGAGTTAAATTTCCAAAAGATGTGGTGTCACTGCCATATAACACACGATTTGAAACGGAGGAAGGAACGCAGTTTTTCAGGGTGATTCATGATCACCAGGTGAAGACCTGCAGAATATGTGCAAGTGCTGACCATGAAAAAAAGGACTGTCCTCAACTGATATGCAGAGGATGTCTGGAGCAGGGGCATTATGCGCGGGACTGCAAAGCCCCGCGGTGCCAAGGCTGCGGAAAGGCATTTCACAGGTGCATTTGTGAAACCTTTGAAGAGGAACATGAGGAAATGGAGACAGAGACACTCAACGACGTGGAGAATGTGGAAGAGGATGATGAAGGAAGTGCACCACAACAAACACGTGGATTAACTATGGAAATACAGAACAGAGAAGAAGAAGGAGGAAGTAAAAATGAACAGAACGGAGGAAAAGACACGGAAATAATGACAGATATACAACTACTTGCAGAAAAAGCTGAACAGGATGGGATGAAGAATAAAGAAGAAGACAATGATGGAGCAAAGGACAGTACAAACATAGATGAGGTAAGAGACACTAAGAATAAAGCAATTGGTGGAAAGGAAAGTGTGAAGAAAAACAGTTTGAGCGGTGGGAGTAAATTGAAAACAACAGGACAAATAAACATTGAGAAGGTGATGGAAAAACAAAGAATAAGAAGAGAATCTAAAGAAAAAAAGAAAAAGAAAGCTGAAATGGCTTGCTCAGGAGAGGTGGTTTTGAAAGAGACTGAAAAAAAGTGATGTGGTTTTTTGTTTGTTTCTATATTTCTTTTTTTTGTGTGTATATGAGTCAATTGAGCATAGTTTCAATCAATGCAAGGGGATTGTCAACTATGACCAAATTTGAAAATATTAATCACTTAACAAAGAAGAATGATATAATATGTATACAAGAGACAGGATGGAATGTTGAAAAAATTAATGATTTGAAGAAAATATGGGATGGGGATTTTTTTTACAATAATGATCCTAAAAGGAAAAAAGGAGTAGCAATTTTAATTAGAAGGGGGACAATACAAAAAGCAACAGTAATATTTACAGATAATATAGGAAGGACATTGGTGGTTAAGGTCGAAGGAAAAGAAGAAGAAATAACAATATGTAATATTCATGCACCAAATGAAGATGTAGAAAGAGTTGCTTTTTTTAAAGAAATGGATGTTCTAATAGAGAACTATAAAAATGTGATTGTAATTGGTGATTTTAATACTGTTTTAGAAAGAATTGATGTGGAGGATTATATGGTGTATAGAGCAGATGTTGGAAGGAAAGAACTAAAGAAAGTTATGGAAAATCATAGATTTATAGATTTATGGAGGGAAAGAAACAGAGTAAAAAGAGAATATTCAAGACGACAAATGGTAAATAATGTTTTAAAACAAAGTAGAATTGATTTTGTATTATGTAATAGACAGTTAGGGAATTTTATTACAAAAGTTTTTTACAAAATGTTTAGTGGAAGTGATCATGATTTTTTAAATGTAATTATTGATTATTGTGGTGTTGAGAGAGGACCTGGGGTGTGGGTTTTTAATACAGAACTTTTAAAAAATGACTTTTATAAAATGGAAGTAGAAAATTGCATAATACATAGTATTAATAATGTCTTATATGAAGAAGCAAAAAGTGTTTGGTGGGATAATTTAAAAATAGATATTAAAAAATTATCTATTGAGTATTCAAAGAAAATGCAAAGAATAAAGAAAAGTAAAGAAAGATTATTAAACAAGGAATGGGAAGAAGAAATGAAAAAAGTGTTAGAAGGTAGGATGGATGGGAGTAAAATAGTCATATTAGAAGAGAAATTAAAAAAAATAGAGGAGGAAAAGTGCATGGGAGCTAAAATAAGAAGTAGAGCGAAAAATACAGTAGAAGGAGAAAGGAGTACAAAATTTTTTTATGATTTGGAAAAAACAAGAAAACAAGCAGAAATGATCAAAAGTATTTCAAAAAACGGAAAGGTTGTGAAAGAAAAAGAAGGTATTTTAAAGGAAGTGAAGGATTTTTATGCTATTTTATTTAAAAAAGATGTTATTAACGAGGAAGATGAAGAGTTTTTATTGAATCAAACTGAAATAAAAGTAAATGAGGATGATAAGAAAATGTGTGATAAGGAAATAAAAGAAGAAGAAATAGATGAAGCTATAGAACAGATGAGTAATGGGAAAAGTTCAGGCCTAGATGGTTTACCATCTGAATTTTATAAGGTTTTTAAGAATGTTTTAACGCCAATTATGCATGATCTATTTATTGATATTTTTAAACAGAAAAAATTAAGTGAAAGTATGAAGAAAGGAATGATCAAGATTATATATAAAAATAAAGGAGAAAGAGAAGATCTTAAAAATTATAGACCATTGAGCATGTTAAATACGGATTACAAGATACTGGCCAAGATTCTAGCAAACAGACTGAAAAAAGTGATTCCAAACATTATAAAAACAAACCAGGCATATGGTGTTTTAAATCGAGATATATTGGATATAGTAACAAGTATTAGAGATTTAATGTGGTATATGAAAGAAAAAGGTGAAGAAGGATATTTGATAAGTATAGATTTGGAAAAGGCATTTGATAGAGTAGAGCACAAATATTTATTTGATATACTGAGAAAATTTGGTTTTGGGGAAAATTTTATTGGATGGATGAAATGCTTATATAATGACATTTTAAGTTGTATTAAAGTAAATGGGTTTTTAACAGATTTTATTAAGATATCGAGGTCTATAAGGCAGGGATGTCCATTATCAGCACTACTGTACACTTTAGTTGCTGAACCATTAGGACTTGCAATAAATAAAGAAAAACAAATTAAAGGAATAGTTTTGGGAAAGGAGGATGTGCAGCCTAAAATTTTTCAATATGCAGATGACACCACCTTGTTTTTAAAAGATTTTAAGAGTATTGAAAAGGCAATGGTAATATTGCAAAAATATTGTGGTGGAACAGGGGCTAAAGTCAATAATGATAAAACAGAATATATGAGAATGGGGCAGGTAGATACTTTAGGAAGACAATGGGACTTTAAAGAACAGATGAATGAACTAAAGATTTTAGGAATAACACTTGGAAGGGATGAAATTAGAACAAGAGACCTGGTTTGGGAGGAGACTATAGGAAAAATGGAAAAAAGACTAAACTTTTGGAAACAAAGACAATTATTTTTAAAAGGGAAAGTACTGGTTTTAAACTCTTTATTTTTATCTAAGATGTGGTATATTTTAAGTGTGGTTAGTCTGCCAATATGGGTGTATAAAAGAATAAAAACGTTTATCTTGAAGTTTTTATGGGATGGTAAACCGGCTAAAATAGCTTATGATACAATAATTGGGGAGGTAGAAAAAGGAGGTTTGGGGCTGATAGACCCAATGATAAGAAAGCAAAGTTTGAGAATTAAGACTGTAAAAAGGTTTTTTAAAAAGGATGATTTAATATGGAAAAAAATAATGAGTTTTTATATAAATAAGTGTGGGAAAATGGGAGATGATTTTATATGGATGCAGTTTAAGGATAATATGATAGAGGGGATACCTGAATTTTATAAAGAAGTTTTAAAAGCATGGAAGGGTTTTAAAGAAAATGTATATATTGAGTTTAAAGGGAGAGAACAACTATTGAAGCAACCGCTTTTTTTAAATCAACATATCAAAAACAACAGAAACACCTTTTTTTATAAGAATTGGTTTTATGCAGGATTAAAACAAGTTAAAGACATTTTATATGAGGTAAAACCAGGATTTTTACCTTTACAGGCAATCATAGATACATTAGAGGAAAACGAAGATATAGAAAATAAGCAATTGATTAAGGAGCAATATTTGAAAATAAAAGAAGCTGTACCTGTAGCATGGATTAAAAGTATTGACGATAAAGAAAAAGTAAATGAAAATCCGGAAGTATTTTTAAAAAGAGAAGATGAAAACATTTCTTTTAATGATTGTATTTTAAAAATGTTTTATGGTTGTTTATGCAAGTCTGTATTTGTAAGACCAAAAGCGATTGAGTACTGGGGAAAACTGTTCGATAATTTTGATGCATCAAACATATGGAAAAATGTGAGAATGAATTTTAAGAGTCCTATATTAGAAAATTTTGATTTTTTATTAAGACACAATTGTATAAAGACTGACATGATATTGTGTAAAATTGGGATGATCCAAGATGAAAAATGTAAAGTATGTATGGAAAAAAAAGAAGGTGTGTTGCATTTGTTTTTAAATTGTAAAAAGTTAAATGGTTTTATGAAAATGTTAAAAAAGATGATAGGTGACTTTTTATTTGATAAAAGAATAATTCTAGAAGAATGGGAAACAATGTTTTTATTTGGTTTTAATGGTAAAGCTAAAAATAAATTTGCTCTTAATTTTATGCTAACAGTTGCAAGATTTGCAATATGGCGAAGAAGAAATCTAATGAAACAAAAGAAAGTTGAACTTCCAATAAGTGTGTTTTATAAGCAGATTTTGAGAGATGAATGTAAAGTTTTGTATGATTATTTTAACATGAATGGGAAAATAGAAATATTTAAAGAATGCATAATAAGAAATAATGCATATATTGTTAAAAATAGTAATGGGTTTGAAATTGTATTGCCTGAAAATGTTTAATGATGTTTTGTTTTTTTTCTTTTGTTGTTATGGTTCTTGTTTTTGTCTTTGATGTTGTTTTAAATGAAAAGTAATGTTTTTTAATAAAAAAAATAAAAAAATAAAAAAAAAAAAATCTCGTCTGATCTCGGAAGCTAAGCAGGGTCGGGCCTGGTTAGTACTTGGATGGGAGACCGCCTGGGAATACCAGGTGCTGTAAGCTTTTTAGTAAAAAAAAAAAAAAAAAAAAAAAAAAAAAAAAAAAAAAAAAAAATCTCGTCTGATCTCGGAAGCTAAGCAGGGTCGGGCCTGGTTAGTACTTGGATGGGAGACCGCCTGGGAATACCAGGTGCTGTAAGCTTTTTAGTTTACTTCACTAATGTTCTAACCTTTTAAATAGCCCGTTTTTGGCAGCAGATTTCGCTTACGGCCATACCACGTTGAGAACGCCCGATCTCGTCTGATCTCGGAAGCTAAGCAGGGTCGGGCCTGGTTAGTACTTGGATGGGAGACCGCCTGGGAATACCAGGTGCTGTAAGCTTTTTAGTTTACTTCACTAATGTTCTAACCTTTTAAATAGCCCGTTTTTGGCAGCAGATTTCGCTTACGGCCATACCACGTTGAGAACGCCCGATCTCGTCTGATCTCGGAAGCTAAGCAGGGTCGGGCCTGGTTAGTACTTGGATGGGAGACCGCCTGGGAATACCAGGTGCTTTAAGCTTTTTAGTTTACTTCACTAATGTTCTAACCTTTTAAATAGCCCGTTTTTGGCAGCAGATTTAGCTTACGGCCATACCACGTTGAGAACGCCCGATCTCGTCTGATCTCGGAAGCTAAGCAGGGTCGGGCCTGGTTAGTACTTGGATGGGAGACCGCCTGGCAATACCAGGTGCTGTAAGCATTTTTGTTTTAAAAAAAAAAAAAAAAAAAAAAAAAAAGAGTCCATCAGATTCTTCAAAAAGCCTGAAATATTCTCTGAGTTTCTTCAACATGCCCGGTCTTGGGAGCAGAGTTTCTTCAGAAGGCCTGAAAAATTCGATGAATTTCTTCAAAAAGCCAGTTTTTGGCAGCAGATTTCGCTTACGGCCATACCACGTTGAGAACGCCCGATCTCGTCTGATCTCGGAAGCTAAGCAGGGTCGGGCCTGGTTAGTACTTGGATGGGAGACCGCCTGGGAATACCAGGTGCTGTAAGCTTTTTAGTTTACTTCACTAATGTTCTAACCTTTTAAATAGCCCGTTTTTGGCAGCAGATTTAGCTTACGGCCATACCACGTTGAGAACGCCCGATCTCGTCTGATCTCGGAAGCTAAGCAGGGTCGGGCCTGGTTAGTACTTGGATGGGAGACCGCCTGGGAATACCAGGTGCTGTAAGCTTTTTAGTTTACTTCACTAATGTTCTAACCTTTTAAATAGCCCGTTTTTGGCAGCAGATTTCGCTTACGGCCATACCACGTTGAGAACGCCGATCTCGTCTGATCTCGGAAGCTAAGCAGGGTCGGGCCTGGTTAGTACTTGGATGGGAGACCGCCTCGGAATACCAGGTGCTGTAAGCTTTTTAGTTTACTTCACTAATGTTCTAACCTTTTAAATAGCCCGTTTTTGGCAGCAGATTTCGCTTACGGCCATACCACGTTGAGAACGCCCAAGTGGAAGCAGGAAGTGAGTTGGCAGTTTGAGAGAACAGGTGGAAATTGATTTGTTTGTCTTGAATCAAACGTTTTTTGTTTTTTTACTAAAAAAGGAGGGTTTTTTTCTACTTGCTTCGTGTTATTCCCCGGACAGCTTTTGCTGTTTGGGGTATAACTTAAAATTTTTGGTTTGGCTAATAAAAAAAATAAAAAAAAGGAAGGATAACATGGAGACGGAAGCTGGACGTGGCAAACGAAATATGGGAGAGAAAAGTGACGAAGATATACAAAGAGAACGAACGTATGAAAAGAGGTTAACAGTATTGGTGGAGATCGAGGGAGAAGACAGAGTCACCATGATGGAGTTATTGAAGAAGGTGAGAGATGAATGTGGAGAGGTAATCGGATGTCGATATAAAAGTCCAAGAGAATATGAACTGACAATGAATGAGGAGATGGGAAAAGAAAAAATACTGGATGGACTAAGGATAAAGAATAGTCGAATCATGGCCAAAGAAATAAGCAATACTGAGATGGTGGTTTCTTTCCTAAACCTTCCAACGTATATTCAAGACCATGAGATATTGAGAAAATTGACTGAATGGGGAGTAAAAGCAGTTTCAACAATTAAAAGAAGAATGTGGCCAGGGACCGACATCGCAGATGGAACAAGATTCCTGAAAGTCAGGTTCACGGACAATGTCAAATCATTGCCATACTCAACAAAGTTCGAGACGATTGGAGGAGCGGAGCATTTTCGAGTTATCCATGACAGACAGGTGAAGGTGTGCCGTTTGTGTATTCAACCTGGTCATATTGTGAGAGACTGTCCAAGCTTTAAATGCTTCAAGTGTGGCAAGCAGGGACATTATGTGCGAGAATGCAATGAGGGAAACTGCAGCGTGTGTGCCATGAGGGATGCACTATGTGTGTGTAAAACTCCGGAGGATGAGGAAAGGTCTTTGGATCTGTATGACGATAATGAAGAGGAGGAAAAGGAGGAGGAAGAGGAGGCTTCAGTGGCAGAGAAAGAGGTGATAGAGGAAACCTGGTTTGAAAGAGAAGCAACAACAGAACAGGATGACACTGGGTTGGAGAACCATCGAGAGGATGTGGTACTGGAGCAAGTGGTGACGGAGAGAGGGAAAGGAAGGAGGGGAAAAAAATTGTGCCCAAGCAAAGAGACAAATACAGGAGCTGGTAATGTGGAAATCTCAGCGGAGAAGATGGTGGGAAAAGGCGATGGAGGGTCAATCAAAGGCTATGGGGTGGGTCAGGACGGTGGCAGCAAGAAAGGGAAAGGATCAGTTGGAGGAGGAGGAGAGAAGATGGTGCTAGAGACTACATCAACAGATATGGGTGACGAAATGGATACAAATGAAGGAAATTTCAAACAGATGAAACGGAAAAATATTGAAACGGAGGAGAACAGTGCAAAAAAGTAAGACTGATTTTTTTTTCTAATGATTTTGTTTTTTCTTATAATTGTAATGCAGGCTATGTGTGACACAATGAGCATTGCATGTTTGAACAGTAATGGACTCCGTGAAACAAATAAGTTTGAGCAGTTGACTGGAATGCTAAAAACAGATGTAATATGTCTGCAAGAGACTCATTGGACTGAAGACATAATGTCTAATATAAAAAAACATTGGGAAGAAGATATTTTTGTCAATCATGGTAGTCAAAGAGCCTGTGGTGTGGCAATATTGATAAAAAGTGGAAGAATGCAAAATGTAAAACAAATATACAGTGATGGTAAAGGAAGATTGCTAGTTATAGAATTTATGTGGCGCAATGAACTGTTCAGACTGATTAATTTATATGCACCTAATGTTGAAACTGAAAGAGTGGGCATCTTTAAGCAAATGAAACCACTATGTACAGGCAAATGTATAGTAGTTGGGGATTTTAATGTGTGGTGTACAAGACTTGATGCGTCAAGCAGTGCAAATTATAGATCAGATGTGTCCAGAAAATATTTAAATGATCTGATGCAAAGTGAGGACATGGTTGATGCCTGGAGAGAGGAGAATCCATTTAAAAGAGAGTTTTCAAGAAGACAAATGGTGCTGGGAAGTTTAAAACAAAGTCGAATTGATTTATGTTTAATTAAAAGAGAAATGCTGAGTTATGTGAAAAACGTGAGATACAAGTTTTTAGGTTTTAGTGACCATGCTGCCATGACAGTAAAGATGAGTGTAAATATGGAAGAAAGAGGAGGAGGACTGTGGTGTTTGAATGCATCTCTGTTGAAGGAAGAGGCATACAAGGAAAATATAAGTAAATGCATAAGATATGAAATGGAAAACCCTTTGTATAAGGAAAATGTGTGTGAGTGGTGGGAAAGAATGAAAGGGAACATTAAAAAAAGAAGTATAAGATATTCAAAGCAAAGGAATTTTATGAGAAAGAGTAAAATGGATGCTCTGAAAGGTGCTTTGGAAAAGGAAGCAGAAAAAATAGAAAATAATCCTGAGTATGGAAAAGAGCGTTTCTTTCAGATAAAAACAGAAATAGATGGGTACGAAAAGGAGAAGTGTGAGGGTGCAATAGTGAGAAGTAGAGTACAGTATGCAGTGGATGGAGAAAGATGCACAAAATTCTTTCTGAATTTAGAGAAAAAAAAACAGAGGAAGAATCATATCACAGAACTGATAAATGAAGAAGGTGAAAAGATAACAGATTATGTGGAGATAAGGGGAGAAGTAGAGTTGTTTTATAAGAAACTATTTAGTAAGGAGGGCATAAAACAAGAATGTGTGGACGAAGTTTTAAATACTGTAGATGCTAGGTTGACCGAAGAAGACAGAAGTATGTGTGATGGAGACATAAGTATTGAGGAAATAGAAGTGGCAATTAAACAAACAAAGTCGAACAAGAGCCCAGGATCAGATGGTTTAACACATGAGTTTTATAAGACTTTTATCAAGATTTTAGCGCCAATAATGCTGAGGCTTTATAGAAGTATGGAAGAGAGAGGGGAGGTACCAGATTCAATGGGTTTAGGAGTAATTACTGTTCTGTACAAAAACAAAGGTAGTCCATATAGTTTGAAAAATTACAGACCTTTAAGTCTTTTAAACACAGATTATAAGATTCTGACAAAAGTTTTAGCCAACAGGATAAAAGAAGTAGTAGGCAATATAATATCACCGAATCAAACATACAGTATACCGGGAAGAGACATTGCATACACAATTTGTACAATAAGAGATGTAGTGGATAGTCTGAATAAGGATGGGGAAGGGGGGATAGTTTTATGTATGGATTTAAATAAAGCGTTTGACAGAGTAGAGCACAGTTTTGTGGAACAAACAATGAGAAGGTTTGGTTTTGGAGAGAGGATTCTAAAGTGGATAAATTTGTTATATAATAATGCAAACAGTTGTGTAAAGGTTAATGGAGCTCTAACAGATCCATTTCCATTGGAAAGGTCAGTAAGGCAGGGATGCCCCCTGTCTGCTTTGTTGTACTCTATATCAGTGGAACCTCTGGCAACATTGATAAAAGGAGATAAGGAGATCAGAGGAATTCCAATTCCATATGGAGGGTTGAGTGTAATCCATCAGTATGCGGATGACACAACATTCACAGTAAGAGATATTGAGAGTATAAATAAAATAATGAAACACATGGAAACGTATGGAAAAGCATCAGGTGCAAAAATAAATATTGAAAAGTCAGAAATAATGAGTGTAGGAGGAGTGCATATAGGAGGGTGTGATATTCCTTTTAAAGTTACAACAGAACATATGGTGATTCTAGGAGTGAATATAGGGGTAAATGCAAAAGAAGCTAGGGATGCTACGTGGGCGGGAATTTTGAATAAAATAAAACAAGTATTGCAGTTTTGGAGATTGAGAGAATTAAGATTGAGAGGTAAGGTAGTTGTTGTGAATTCTTTGTTGCTTTCCAAATGTAATTATGTTATTGGTGCAGTTGATCTACCAGACTGGGTACTGAATGAGATGAAGGACGTGGTGAATAATTTTTTGTGGGGAGGGAAAGGGGTGAAAATATCAACAAAAACATTAATAGCCGATTATAAAGTAGGAGGTTTGAAGCTGATTGAGTTAGGTGTAAAAAGAAAGGCAATAAGAGTGAAAACAATAAAGAAGTATTTATATGATAAAGTTGATTGTGGATGGAAAGGTTTTTTTAGGGATTTTTTGGACAAAAGTAGTGGATGTGGAGAAGAAGGGTTGTTCATGGCATTGAAGAAGCCAATGTTTGAAAAAATTCCATTATTTTATCAAGAAGTATTGAGTGCATGGGCTGAGTTTCTATTGAATGTAGGATATGAGTGTGAAAACATTAATCAAGTATATAACCAGCCAATATTTCTGAATTCAAAGATACGGATGAAAGGGAAAATGTTCTATAACAGATTGTATATGCAAGCGGGAGTAAGACAGATCAAGGACCTGGTATACGAATATGTAAAAGGTTTTTTGCCAAATAGAGCTATTTATGATTGTATTGTGGGATGGGATGACGAGATTGAAAAATCAAAAGTGGATTGTGTGTGCGAAAACATAAAAACTAGTCTGCCCAGGAGTTGGGTGGAGATGATAGAGAGGGAGGTTACTAAAATTGGGGATTGGGGAATTCCAGATTTATATATTATGAAAAATGAAAAGAAGAAATATTTGTCTGATATAACAATGAAAGAAATATACAAAATATTGGTGGAAAAGGAAATTAAATTGCCTGCTTCAGAAAATGTATGGCCAAAGCTGTTCCCAGAATTTAATGTAAAGAAAATATGGACAAACTTAAGTGTGAAATATAATGGGCTGGATTGTGAGAATTTAGATTTTAAACTCAGACATAATAGGATATATACGAAGGTGGTGATACATCAAATGAATAAAAACGTAAACAGGGAATGTGATGTATGTAAGACGGATCCTGAAACTCTGATGCATATATTTTTTGAATGCAAAGAGCTTGATGTGTTCCATGAGAAAATGAAAAAATTTATCAAGGATGATTGGGGAAAAGATGTAACAGGAAACGAATGGAAAAAATTGTTTTTATTTGGTGTAAGCACAAATTGTAAAGATCTGGGAGTTAACCTATTGAACTATATTCTAAGTCATGCAAGGTATGCAATATGGGCGAGGAGAAATTTGGCATATTTTGAAGGAAGAAATGTGGATGTTTCTGTGATGTTTAAATCTGTGGTGAGAAAGAACGTTCATTTAATGTGGAAATATCTGAGCAAAGATGCTTTTGAAAAGGCATTTATTAAAGGATGTAGGCTTATATGTGTGGAAGATAAAGGAGGGTTAATCGTAAAATTCTAAAAAGAGAAAAGTAGAAAACAAGAGTGTACTGATAGATGTTGAATATAAATTTATGAATGTAATTATGTGTTTAAGTTTGTTGCTATTTTAATTTTAATCTTTGATAGAATGATATGATGTTTATTTGTCGTGATGTGTTTAGTGTGGGAAATACTTTATTCATTGTGTTAAATGATAATATGATGTGAAAAATATTTTTGTTACTTTTGATAATAAAAAAAAAAAAAAAAAAATAAAAAAAAGAGAACGCCCGATCTCGTCTGATCTCGGAAGCTAAGCAGGGTCGGGCCTGGTTAGTACTTGGATGGGAGACCGCCTGGGAATACCAGGTGCTGTAAGCATTTTTGTTTTTAAAAAAAAAAAAAAAAAAAAAAAAGAGTCCATGAGATTCTTCAAAAAGCCTGAAATATTCTCTGAGTTTCTTCAACATGCCCGGTCTTGGGAGCAGAGTTTCTTCAGAAGGCCTGAAAAATTCGATGAATTTCTTCAAAAAGCCCGTTTTTGGCAGCAGATTTCGCTTACGGCCATACCACGTTGAGAACGCCCGATCTCGTCTGATCTCGGAAGCTAAGCAGGGTCGGGCCTGGTTAGTACTTGGATGGGAGACCGCCTGGGAATACCAGGTGCTGTAAGCTTTTTAGTTTACTTCACTAATGTTCTAACCTTTTAAATAGCCCGTTTTTGGCAGCAGATTTCACTTACGGCCATACCACGTTGAGAACGCCCGATCTCGTCTGATCTCGGAAGCTAAGCAGGGTCGGGCCTGGTTAGTACTTGGATGGGAGACCGCCTGGCAATACCAGGTGCTGTAAGCATTTTTGTTTTAAAAAAAAAAAAAAAAAAAAAAAAAAAGAGTCCATCAGATTCTTCAAAAAGCCTGAAATATTCTCTGAGTTTCTTCAACATGCCCGGTCTTGGGAGCAGAGTTTCTTCAGAAGGCCTGAAAAATTCGATGAATTTCTTCAAAAAGCCAGTTTTTGGCAGCAGATTTCGCTTACGGCCATACCACGTTGAGAACGCCCGATCTCGTCTGATCTCGGAAGCTAAGCAGGGTCGGGCCTGGTTAGTACTTGGATGGGAGACCGCCTGGGAATACCAGGTGCTGTAAGCTTTTTAGTTTACTTCACTAATGTTCTAACCTTTTAAATAGCCCGTTTTTGGCAGCAGATTTAGCTTACGGCCATACCACGTTGAGAACGCCCGATCTCGTCTGATCTCGGAAGCTAAGCAGGGTCGGGCCTGGTTAGTACTTGGATGGGAGACCGCCTGGGAATACCAGGTGCTGTAAGCTTTTTAGTTTACTTCACTAATGTTCTAACCTTTTAAATAGCCCGTTTTTGGCAGCAGATTTCACTTACGGCCATACCACGTTGAGAACGCCCGATCTCGTCTGATCTCGGAAGCTAAGCAGGGTCGGGCCTGGTTAGTACTTGGATGGGAGACCGCCTGGGAATACCAGGTGCTGTAAGCTTTTTAGTTTACTTCACTAATGTTCTAACCTTTTAAATAGCCCGTTTTTGGCAGCAGATTTCGCTTACGGCCATACCACGTTGAGAACGCCCGATCTCGTCTGATCTCGGAAGCTAAGCAGGGTCGGGCCTGGTTAGTACTTGGATGGGAGACCGCCTGGGAATACCAGGTGCTGTAAGCATTTTTGTTTTTAAAAAAAAAAAAAAAAAAAAAAAAAAGAGTCCATGAGATTCTTCAAAAAGCCTGAAATATTCTCTGAGTTTCTTCAACATGCCCGGTCTTGGGAGCAGAGTTTCTTCAGAAGGCCTGAAAAATTCGATGAATTTCTTCAAAAAGCCCGTTTTTGGCAGCAGATTTCGCTTACGGCCATACCACGTTGAGAACGCCCGATCTCGTCTGATCTCGGAAGCTAAGCAGGGTCGGGCCTGGTTAGTACTTGGATGGGAGACCGCCTGGGAATACCAGGTGCTGTAAGCTTTTTAGTTTACTTCACTAATGTTCTAACCTTTTAAATAGCCCGTTTTTGGCAGCAGATTTCGCTTACGGCCATACCACGTTGAGAACGCCCGATCTCGTCTGATCTCGGAAGCTAAGCAGGGTCGGGCCTGGTTAGTACTTGGATGGGAGACCGCCTGGGAATACCAGGTGCTGTAAGCTTTTTAGTTTACTTCACTAATGTTCTAACCTTTTAAATAGCCCGTTTTTGGCAGCAGATTTCGCTTACGGCCATACCACGTTGAGAACGCCCGATCTCGTCTGATCTCGGAAGCTAAGCAGGGTCGGGCCTGGTTAGTACTTGGATGGGAGACCGCCTGGGAATACCAGGTGCTTTAAGCTTTTTAGTTTACTTCACTAATGTTCTAACCTTTTAAATAGCCCGTTTTTGGCAGCAGATTTCGCTTACGGCCATACCACGTTGAGAACGCCTGATCTCGTCTGATCTCGGAAGCTAAGCAGGGTCGGGCCTGGTTAGTACTTGGATGGGAGACCGCCTGGGAATACCAGGTGCTGTAAGCATTTTTGTTTAAAAAAAAAAAAAAAAAAGAGTCCATCAGATTCTTCAAAAAGCCTGAAATATTCTCTGAGTTTCTTCAACATGCCCGGTCTTGGGAGCAGAGATTCTTCAGAAGGCCTGAAAAATTCGATGAATTTCTTCAAAAAGCCAGTTTTTGGCAGCAGATTTCGCTTACGGCCATACCACGTTGAGAACGCCCGATCTCGTCTGATCTCGGAAGCTAAGCAGGGTCGGGCCTGGTTAGTACTTGGATGGGAGACCGCCTGGGAATACCAGGTGCTGTACGCTTTTTAGTTTACTTCACTAATGTTCTAACCTTTTAAATAGCCCGTTTTTGGCAGCAGATTTCGCTTACGGCCATACCACGTTGAGAACGCCCGATCTCGTCTGATCTCGGAAGCTAAGCAGGGTCGGGCCTGGTTAGTACTTGGATGGGAGACCGCCTGGGAATACCAGGTGCTGTAAGCATTTTTGTTTTAAAAAAAAAAAAAAAAAAAAAAAAAAAGAGTCCATCAGATTCTTCAAAAAGCCAGAAATATTCTCTGAGTTTCTTCAACATGCCCGGTCTTGGGAGCAGAGTTTCTTCAGAAGGCCTGAAAAATTCGATGAATTTCTTCAAAAAGCCAGTTTTTGGCAGCAGATTTCGCTTACGGCCATACCACGTTGAGAACGCCCGATCTCGTCTGATCTCGGAAGCTAAGCAGGGTCGGGCCTGGTTAGTACTTGGATGGGAGACCGCCTGGGAATACCAGGTGCTGTAAGCTTTTTAGTTTACTTCACTAATGTTCTAACCTTTTAAATAGCCCGTTTTTGGCAGCAGATTTAGCTTACGGCCATACCACGTTGAGAACGCCCGATCTCGTCTGATCTCGGAAGCTAAGCAGGGTCGGGCCTGGTTAGTACTTGGATGGGAGACCGCCTGGGAATACCAGGTGCTGTAAGCTTTTTAGTTTACTTCACTAATGTTCTAACCTTTTAAATAGCCCGTTTTTGGCAGCAGATTTCGCTTACGGCCATACCACGTTGAGAACGCCCGATCTCGTCTGATCTCGGAAGCTAAGCAGGGTCGGGCCTGGTTAGTACTTGGATGGGAGACCGCCTGGGAATACCAGGTGCTGTAAGCATTTTTGTTTTAAAAAAAAAAAAAAAAAAAAAAAAAAAGAGTCCATGAGATTCTTCAAAAAGCCTGAAATATTCTCTGAGTTTCTTCAACATGCCCGGTCTTGGGAGCAGAGTTTCTTCAGAAGGCCTGAAAAATTCGATGAATTTCTTCAAAAAGCCCGTTTTTGGCAGCAGATTTCGCTTACGGCCATACCACGTTGAGAACGCCCGATCTCGTCTGATCTCGGAAGCTAAGCAGGGTCGGGCCTGGTTAGTACTTGGATGGGAGACCGCCTGGGAATACCAGGTGCTGTAAGCTTTTTAGTTTACTTCACTAATGTTCTAACCTTTTAAATAGCCCGTTTTTGGCAGCAGATTTCACTTACGGCCATACCACGTTGAGAACGCCCGATCTCGTCTGATCTCGGAAGCTAAGCAGGGTCGGGCCTGGTTAGTACTTGGATGGGAGACCGCCTGGCAATACCAGGTGCTGTAAGCATTTTTGTTTTAAAAAAAAAAAAAAAAAAAAAAAAAAAGAGTCCATCAGATTCTTCAAAAAGCCTGAAATATTCTCTGAGTTTCTTCAACATGCCCGGTCTTGGGAGCAGAGTTTCTTCAGAAGGCCTGAAAAATTCGATGAATTTCTTCAAAAAGCCAGTTTTTGGCAGCAGATTTCGCTTACGGCCATACCACGTTGAGAACGCCCGATCTCGTCTGATCTCGGAAGCTAAGCAGGGTCGGGCCTGGTTAGTACTTGGATGGGAGACCGCCTGGGAATACCAGGTGCTGTAAGCTTTTTAGTTTACTTCACTAATGTTCTAACCTTTTAAATAGCCCGTTTTTGGCAGCAGATTTAGCTTACGGCCATACCACGTTGAGAACGCCCGATCTCGTCTGATCTCGGAAGCTAAGCAGGGTCGGGCCTGGTTAGTACTTGGATGGGAGACCGCCTGGGAATACCAGGTGCTGTAAGCTTTTTAGTTTACTTCACTAATGTTCTAACCTTTTAAATAGCCCGTTTTTGGCAGCAGATTTCACTTACGGCCATACCACGTTGAGAACGCCCGATCTCGTCTGATCTCGGAAGCTAAGCAGGGTCGGGCCTGGTTAGTACTTGGATGGGAGACCGCCTGGGAATACCAGGTGCTGTAAGCTTTTTAGTTTACTTCACTAATGTTCTAACCTTTTAAATAGCCCGTTTTTGGCAGCAGATTTCGCTTACGGCCATACCACGTTGAGAACGCCCGATCTCGTCTGATCTCGGAAGCTAAGCAGGGTCGGGCCTGGTTAGTACTTGGATGGGAGACCGCCTGGGAATACCAGGTGCTGTAAGCATTTTTGTTTTTAAAAAAAAAAAAAAAAAAAAAAAAAAGAGTCCATGAGATTCTTCAAAAAGCCTGAAATATTCTCTGAGTTTCTTCAACATGCCCGGTCTTGGGAGCAGAGTTTCTTCAGAAGGCCTGAAAAATTCGATGAATTTCTTCAAAAAGCCCGTTTTTGGCAGCAGATTTCGCTTACGGCCATACCACGTTGAGAACGCCCGATCTCGTCTGATCTCGGAAGCTAAGCAGGGTCGGGCCTGGTTAGTACTTGGATGGGAGACCGCCTGGGAATACCAGGTGCTGTAAGCTTTTTAGTTTACTTCACTAATGTTCTAACCTTTTAAATAGCCCGTTTTTGGCAGCAGATTTCGCTTACGGCCATACCACGTTGAGAACGCCCGATCTCGTCTGATCTCGGAAGCTAAGCAGGGTCGGGCCTGGTTAGTACTTGGATGGGAGACCGCCTGGGAATACCAGGTGCTGTAAGCTTTTTAGTTTACTTCACTAATGTTCTAACCTTTTAAATAGCCCGTTTTTGGCAGCAGATTTCGCTTACGGCCATACCACGTTGAGAACGCCCGATCTCGTCTGATCTCGGAAGCTAAGCAGGGTCGGGCCTGGTTAGTACTTGGATGGGAGACCGCCTGGGAATACCATTTGCTTTAAGCTTTTTAGTTTACTTCACTAATGTTCTAACCTTTTAAATAGCCCGTTTTTGGCAGCAGATTTCGCTTACGGCCATACCACGTTGAGAACGCCTGATCTCGTCTGAT
>NW_028118321.1:5000-30000 GCF_965113295.1 Leuciscus leuciscus | reverse complement strand
TACCAGGTGCTGTAAGCTTTTTAGTTTACTTCACTAATGTTCTAACCTTTTAAATAGCCCGTTTTTGGCAGCAGATTTCACTTACGGCCATACCACGTTGAGAACGCCCGATCTCGTCTGATCTCGGAAGCTAAGCAGGGTCGGGCCTGGTTAGTACTTGGATGGGAGACCGCCTGGCAATACCAGGTGCTGTAAGCATTTTTGTTTTAAAAAAAAAAAAAAAAAAAAAAAAAAAGAGTCCATCAGATTCTTCAAAAAGCCTGAAATATTCTCTGAGTTTCTTCAACATGCCCGGTCTTGGGAGCAGAGTTTCTTCAGAAGGCCTGAAAAATTCGATGAATTTCTTCAAAAAGCCAGTTTTTGGCAGCAGATTTCGCTTACGGCCATACCACGTTGAGAACGCCCGATCTCGTCTGATCTCGGAAGCTAAGCAGGGTCGGGCCTGGTTAGTACTTGGATGGGAGACCGCCTGGGAATACCAGGTGCTGTAAGCTTTTTAGTTTACTTCACTAATGTTCTAACCTTTTAAATAGCCCGTTTTTGGCAGCAGATTTAGCTTACGGCCATACCACGTTGAGAACGCCCGATCTCGTCTGATCTCGGAAGCTAAGCAGGGTCGGGCCTGGTTAGTACTTGGATGGGAGACCGCCTGGGAATACCAGGTGCTGTAAGCTTTTTAGTTTACTTCACTAATGTTCTAACCTTTTAAATAGCCCGTTTTTGGCAGCAGATTTCACTTACGGCCATACCACGTTGAGAACGCCCGATCTCGTCTGATCTCGGAAGCTAAGCAGGGTCGGGCCTGGTTAGTACTTGGATGGGAGACCGCCTGGGAATACCAGGTGCTGTAAGCTTTTTAGTTTACTTCACTAATGTTCTAACCTTTTAAATAGCCCGTTTTTGGCAGCAGATTTCGCTTACGGCCATACCACGTTGAGAACGCCCGATCTCGTCTGATCTCGGAAGCTAAGCAGGGTCGGGCCTGGTTAGTACTTGGATGGGAGACCGCCTGGGAATACCAGGTGCTGTAAGCGTTTTTGTTTAAAAAAAAAAAAAAAAAAAGAGTCCATGAGATTCTTCAAAAAGCCTGAAATATTCTCTGAGTTTCTTCAACATGCCCGGTCTTGGGAGCAGAGTTTCTTCAGAAGGCCTGAAAAATTCGATGAATTTCTTCAAAAAGCCCGTTTTTGGCAGCAGATTTCGCTTACGGCCATACCACGTTGAGAACGCCCGATCTCGTCTGATCTCGGAAGCTAAGCAGGGTCGGGCCTGGTTAGTACTTGGATGGGAGACCGCCTGGGAATACCAGGTGCTGTAAGCTTTTTAGTTTACTTCACTAATGTTCTAACCTTTTAAATAGCCCGTTTTTGGCAGCAGATTTCGCTTACGGCCATACCACGTTGAGAACGCCCGATCTCGTCTGATCTCGGAAGCTAAGCAGGGTTGGGCCTGGTTAGTACTTGGATGGGAGACCGCCTGGGAATACCAGGTGCTGTAAGCTTTTTAGTTTACTTCACTAATGTTCTAACCTTTTAAATAGCCCGTTTTTGGCAGCAGATTTCGCTTACGGCCATACCACGTTGAGAACGCCCGATCTCGTCTGATCTCGGAAGCTAAGCAGGGTCGGGCCTGGTTAGTACTTGGATGGGAGACCGCCTGGGAATACCAGGTGCTGTAAGCATTTTTGTTTAAAAAAAAAAAAAAAAAAAAGAGTCCATGAGATTCTTCAAAAAGCCTGAAATATTCTCTGAGTTTCTTCAACATGCCCGGTCTTGGGAGCAGAGTTTCTTCAGAAGGCCTGAAAAATTCGATGAATTTCTTCAAAAAGCCCGTTTTTGGCAGCAGATTTCGCTTACGGCCATACCACGTTGAGAACGCCCGATCTCGTCTGATCTCGGAAGCTAAGCAGGGTCGGGCCTGGTTAGTACTTGGATGGGAGACCGCCTGGGAATACCAGGTGCTGTAAGCTTTTTAGTTTACTTCACTAATGTTCTAACCTTTTAAATAGCCCGTTTTTGGCAGCAGATTTCGCTTACGGCCATACCACGTTGAGAACGCCCGATCTCGTCTGATCTCGGAAGCTAGGGTCGGGCCTGGTTAGTACTTGGATGGGAGACCGCCTGGGAATACCAGGTGCTGTAAGCATTTTTGGTATAAAAAAAAAAAAAAAAAAAAAAAAAAGAGTCCATGAGATTCTTCATAAAGCCTGATATATTCTCTGAGTTTATTCAACATGCCCGGTCTTGGGAGCAGAGTTTCTTCAGAAGGCCTGAAAAATTCTATGAATTTCTTCAAAAAGCCAGTTTTTGGCAGCAGATTTCGCTTACGGCCATACCACTTTGAGAACGCCCGATCTCGTTGGTACGTTCCAGGAAGTGAATTGGCTGCAGTTGGGGAGAAAGGCTCTCCATATTTTTGTTAAGTTTTTGTTGTTTTTTATTTAGTTACAAGTTATAAAGCTTACTTTTGTTATTATTTTTCACGTTTTAACCCCAAGCAGTTGTATAACTGTTTGGGGTGGAGTTCTTTACTTTTGATTTGGGTGGAGAGGTGTACAAACAAGGACGGACATAATGGATACTGAAATAGGACTGGAAAAAGGATATGAGAAAAAGGACAAGGACTTGAATGAAGAGACTAATCCATGCGAAAGGATAATGCAAGAAGAAAATGAAAATCAGGAAGAAGAAACATGGGCAACCGTGGTATCGAGAAAGAAGAGAAATGGAGCTGAAAGGGTGAAAGGAAGCATTGAACAACAGAAGATACAAGGTAAAGAAAAGGATGATGAAAATGGTGAAAAAAGGAAAGAAGACAGTCAAAAAGTTGACATGATAAATAAATTGAGAGGAAAAATGAGATATCAGAGAGAATACAAAAAAGAAACTACCCTGACAATGAATGTGAAAAACCCAGAACTATTAACGATTATGATGATAATTAAAGCGGTAGAGGACACAACTGGAATTGGCAAATTATATGGACTAAGGAAAAAAACTGAATATGAATATGAACTTACATTGGAGAAAGAAGAAGACTGTGAACAATTATTGGATGGAATTCAAATAAATGGACAATGTTGCGAAATAAGAAAACTTTGTGCAACTGAAAGGATGGTATCTTTTTTACACTTGCCAAACTACATAAATGATGAGGATGTTTTACAAAAACTGACAAGCTGGGGGGTTACACCGATACTTCCTCTGAGAAGGAGGTATTACCCAGGGACCACTGTGGCGGATGGTACGAGATTTATAAGAGTTAAATTTCCAAAAGATGTGGTGTCACTGCCATATAACACACGATTTGAAACGGAGGAAGGAACGCAGTTTTTCAGGGTGATTCATGATCACCAGGTGAAGACCTGCAGAATATGTGCAAGTGCTGACCATGAAAAAAAGGACTGTCCTCAACTGATATGCAGAGGATGTCTGGAGCAGGGGCATTATGCGCGGGACTGCAAAGCCCCGCGGTGCCAAGGCTGCGGAAAGGCATTTCACAGGTGCATTTGTGAAACCTTTGAAGAGGAACATGAGGAAATGGAGACAGAGACACTCAACGACGTGGAGAATGTGGAAGAGGATGATGAAGGAAGTGCACCACAACAAACACGTGGATTAACTATGGAAATACAGAACAGAGAAGAAGAAGGAGGAAGTAAAAATGAACAGAACGGAGGAAAAGACACGGAAATAATGACAGATATACAACTACTTGCAGAAAAAGCTGAACAGGATGGGATGAAGAATAAAGAAGAAGACAATGATGGAGCAAAGGACAGTACAAACATAGATGAGGTAAGAGACACTAAGAATAAAGCAATTGGTGGAAAGGAAAGTGTGAAGAAAAACAGTTTGAGCGGTGGGAGTAAATTGAAAACAACAGGACAAATAAACATTGAGAAGGTGATGGAAAAACAAAGAATAAGAAGAGAATCTAAAGAAAAAAAGAAAAAGAAAGCTGAAATGGCTTGCTCAGGAGAGGTGGTTTTGAAAGAGACTGAAAAAAAGTGATGTGGTTTTTTGTTTGTTTCTATATTTCTTTTTTTTGTGTGTATATGAGTCAATTGAGCATAGTTTCAATCAATGCAAGGGGATTGTCAACTATGACCAAATTTGAAAATATTAATCACTTAACAAAGAAGAATGATATAATATGTATACAAGAGACAGGATGGAATGTTGAAAAAATTAATGATTTGAAGAAAATATGGGATGGGGATTTTTTTTACAATAATGATCCTAAAAGGAAAAAAGGAGTAGCAATTTTAATTAGAAGGGGGACAATACAAAAAGCAACAGTAATATTTACAGATAATATAGGAAGGACATTGGTGGTTAAGGTCGAAGGAAAAGAAGAAGAAATAACAATATGTAATATTCATGCACCAAATGAAGATGTAGAAAGAGTTGCTTTTTTTAAAGAAATGGATGTTCTAATAGAGAACTATAAAAATGTGATTGTAATTGGTGATTTTAATACTGTTTTAGAAAGAATTGATGTGGAGGATTATATGGTGTATAGAGCAGATGTTGGAAGGAAAGAACTAAAGAAAGTTATGGAAAATCATAGATTTATAGATTTATGGAGGGAAAGAAACAGAGTAAAAAGAGAATATTCAAGACGACAAATGGTAAATAATGTTTTAAAACAAAGTAGAATTGATTTTGTATTATGTAATAGACAGTTAGGGAATTTTATTACAAAAGTTTTTTACAAAATGTTTAGTGGAAGTGATCATGATTTTTTAAATGTAATTATTGATTATTGTGGTGTTGAGAGAGGACCTGGGGTGTGGGTTTTTAATACAGAACTTTTAAAAAATGACTTTTATAAAATGGAAGTAGAAAATTGCATAATACATAGTATTAATAATGTCTTATATGAAGAAGCAAAAAGTGTTTGGTGGGATAATTTAAAAATAGATATTAAAAAATTATCTATTGAGTATTCAAAGAAAATGCAAAGAATAAAGAAAAGTAAAGAAAGATTATTAAACAAGGAATGGGAAGAAGAAATGAAAAAAGTGTTAGAAGGTAGGATGGATGGGAGTAAAATAGTCATATTAGAAGAGAAATTAAAAAAAATAGAGGAGGAAAAGTGCATGGGAGCTAAAATAAGAAGTAGAGCGAAAAATACAGTAGAAGGAGAAAGGAGTACAAAATTTTTTTATGATTTGGAAAAAACAAGAAAACAAGCAGAAATG
Organism: Leuciscus leuciscus; assembly: GCF_965113295.1. NCBI lineage: Eukaryota > Metazoa > Chordata > Actinopteri > Cypriniformes > Leuciscidae > Leuciscus > Leuciscus leuciscus. The sequence continues at coordinate 24,794 of NW_028118321.1, read as the reverse complement.
ATCAAAAGTATTTCAAAAAACGGAAAGGTTGTGAAAGAAAAAGAAGGTATTTTAAAGGAAGTGAAGGATTTTTATGCTATTTTATTTAAAAAAGATGTTATTAACGAGGAAGATGAAGAGTTTTTATTGAATCAAACTGAAATAAAAGTAAATGAGGATGATAAGAAAATGTGTGATAAGGAAATAAAAGAAGAAGAAATAGATGAAGCTATAGAACAGATGAGTAATGGGAAAAGTTCAGGCCTAGATGGTTTACCATCTGAATTTTATAAGGTTTTTAAGAATGTTTTAACGCCAATTATGCATGATCTATTTATTGATATTTTTAAACAGAAAAAATTAAGTGAAAGTATGAAGAAAGGAATGATCAAGATTATATATAAAAATAAAGGAGAAAGAGAAGATCTTAAAAATTATAGACCATTGAGCATGTTAAATACGGATTACAAGATACTGGCCAAGATTCTAGCAAACAGACTGAAAAAAGTGATTCCAAACATTATAAAAACAAACCAGGCATATGGTGTTTTAAATCGAGATATATTGGATATAGTAACAAGTATTAGAGATTTAATGTGGTATATGAAAGAAAAAGGTGAAGAAGGATATTTGATAAGTATAGATTTGGAAAAGGCATTTGATAGAGTAGAGCACAAATATTTATTTGATATACTGAGAAAATTTGGTTTTGGGGAAAATTTTATTGGATGGATGAAATGCTTATATAATGACATTTTAAGTTGTATTAAAGTAAATGGGTTTTTAACAGATTTTATTAAGATATCGAGGTCTATAAGGCAGGGATGTCCATTATCAGCACTACTGTACACTTTAGTTGCTGAACCATTAGGACTTGCAATAAATAAAGAAAAACAAATTAAAGGAATAGTTTTGGGAAAGGAGGATGTGCAGCCTAAAATTTTTCAATATGCAGATGACACCACCTTGTTTTTAAAAGATTTTAAGAGTATTGAAAAGGCAATGGTAATATTGCAAAAATATTGTGGTGGAACAGGGGCTAAAGTCAATAATGATAAAACAGAATATATGAGAATGGGGCAGGTAGATACTTTAGGAAGACAATGGGACTTTAAAGAACAGATGAATGAACTAAAGATTTTAGGAATAACACTTGGAAGGGATGAAATTAGAACAAGAGACCTGGTTTGGGAGGAGACTATAGGAAAAATGGAAAAAAGACTAAACTTTTGGAAACAAAGACAATTATTTTTAAAAGGGAAAGTACTGGTTTTAAACTCTTTATTTTTATCTAAGATGTGGTATATTTTAAGTGTGGTTAGTCTGCCAATATGGGTGTATAAAAGAATAAAAACGTTTATCTTGAAGTTTTTATGGGATGGTAAACCGGCTAAAATAGCTTATGATACAATAATTGGGGAGGTAGAAAAAGGAGGTTTGGGGCTGATAGACCCAATGATAAGAAAGCAAAGTTTGAGAATTAAGACTGTAAAAAGGTTTTTTAAAAAGGATGATTTAATATGGAAAAAAATAATGAGTTTTTATATAAATAAGTGTGGGAAAATGGGAGATGATTTTATATGGATGCAGTTTAAGGATAATATGATAGAGGGGATACCTGAATTTTATAAAGAAGTTTTAAAAGCATGGAAGGGTTTTAAAGAAAATGTATATATTGAGTTTAAAGGGAGAGAACAACTATTGAAGCAACCGCTTTTTTTAAATCAACATATCAAAAACAACAGAAACACCTTTTTTTATAAGAATTGGTTTTATGCAGGATTAAAACAAGTTAAAGACATTTTATATGAGGTAAAACCAGGATTTTTACCTTTACAGGCAATCATAGATACATTAGAGGAAAACGAAGATATAGAAAATAAGCAATTGATTAAGGAGCAATATTTGAAAATAAAAGAAGCTGTACCTGTAGCATGGATTAAAAGTATTGACGATAAAGAAAAAGTAAATGAAAATCCGGAAGTATTTTTAAAAAGAGAAGATGAAAACATTTCTTTTAATGATTGTATTTTAAAAATGTTTTATGGTTGTTTATGCAAGTCTGTATTTGTAAGACCAAAAGCGATTGAGTACTGGGGAAAACTGTTCGATAATTTTGATGCATCAAACATATGGAAAAATGTGAGAATGAATTTTAAGAGTCCTATATTAGAAAATTTTGATTTTTTATTAAGACACAATTGTATAAAGACTGACATGATATTGTGTAAAATTGGGATGATCCAAGATGAAAAATGTAAAGTATGTATGGAAAAAAAAGAAGGTGTGTTGCATTTGTTTTTAAATTGTAAAAAGTTAAATGGTTTTATGAAAATGTTAAAAAAGATGATAGGTGACTTTTTATTTGATAAAAGAATAATTCTAGAAGAATGGGAAACAATGTTTTTATTTGGTTTTAATGGTAAAGCTAAAAATAAATTTGCTCTTAATTTTATGCTAACAGTTGCAAGATTTGCAATATGGCGAAGAAGAAATCTAATGAAACAAAAGAAAGTTGAACTTCCAATAAGTGTGTTTTATAAGCAGATTTTGAGAGATGAATGTAAAGTTTTGTATGATTATTTTAACATGAATGGGAAAATAGAAATATTTAAAGAATGCATAATAAGAAATAATGCATATATTGTTAAAAATAGTAATGGGTTTGAAATTGTATTGCCTGAAAATGTTTAATGATGTTTTGTTTTTTTTCTTTTGTTGTTATGGTTCTTGTTTTTGTCTTTGATGTTGTTTTAAATGAAAAGTAATGTTTTTTAATAAAAAAAATAAAAAAATAAAAAAAAAAAAATCTCGTCTGATCTCGGAAGCTAAGCAGGGTCGGGCCTGGTTAGTACTTGGATGGGAGACCGCCTGGGAATACCAGGTGCTGTAAGCTTTTTAGTAAAAAAAAAAAAAAAAAAAAAAAAAAAAAAAAAAAAAAAAAAAATCTCGTCTGATCTCGGAAGCTAAGCAGGGTCGGGCCTGGTTAGTACTTGGATGGGAGACCGCCTGGGAATACCAGGTGCTGTAAGCTTTTTAGTTTACTTCACTAATGTTCTAACCTTTTAAATAGCCCGTTTTTGGCAGCAGATTTCGCTTACGGCCATACCACGTTGAGAACGCCCGATCTCGTCTGATCTCGGAAGCTAAGCAGGGTCGGGCCTGGTTAGTACTTGGATGGGAGACCGCCTGGGAATACCAGGTGCTGTAAGCTTTTTAGTTTACTTCACTAATGTTCTAACCTTTTAAATAGCCCGTTTTTGGCAGCAGATTTCGCTTACGGCCATACCACGTTGAGAACGCCCGATCTCGTCTGATCTCGGAAGCTAAGCAGGGTCGGGCCTGGTTAGTACTTGGATGGGAGACCGCCTGGGAATACCAGGTGCTTTAAGCTTTTTAGTTTACTTCACTAATGTTCTAACCTTTTAAATAGCCCGTTTTTGGCAGCAGATTTAGCTTACGGCCATACCACGTTGAGAACGCCCGATCTCGTCTGATCTCGGAAGCTAAGCAGGGTCGGGCCTGGTTAGTACTTGGATGGGAGACCGCCTGGCAATACCAGGTGCTGTAAGCATTTTTGTTTTAAAAAAAAAAAAAAAAAAAAAAAAAAAGAGTCCATCAGATTCTTCAAAAAGCCTGAAATATTCTCTGAGTTTCTTCAACATGCCCGGTCTTGGGAGCAGAGTTTCTTCAGAAGGCCTGAAAAATTCGATGAATTTCTTCAAAAAGCCAGTTTTTGGCAGCAGATTTCGCTTACGGCCATACCACGTTGAGAACGCCCGATCTCGTCTGATCTCGGAAGCTAAGCAGGGTCGGGCCTGGTTAGTACTTGGATGGGAGACCGCCTGGGAATACCAGGTGCTGTAAGCTTTTTAGTTTACTTCACTAATGTTCTAACCTTTTAAATAGCCCGTTTTTGGCAGCAGATTTAGCTTACGGCCATACCACGTTGAGAACGCCCGATCTCGTCTGATCTCGGAAGCTAAGCAGGGTCGGGCCTGGTTAGTACTTGGATGGGAGACCGCCTGGGAATACCAGGTGCTGTAAGCTTTTTAGTTTACTTCACTAATGTTCTAACCTTTTAAATAGCCCGTTTTTGGCAGCAGATTTCGCTTACGGCCATACCACGTTGAGAACGCCGATCTCGTCTGATCTCGGAAGCTAAGCAGGGTCGGGCCTGGTTAGTACTTGGATGGGAGACCGCCTCGGAATACCAGGTGCTGTAAGCTTTTTAGTTTACTTCACTAATGTTCTAACCTTTTAAATAGCCCGTTTTTGGCAGCAGATTTCGCTTACGGCCATACCACGTTGAGAACGCCCAAGTGGAAGCAGGAAGTGAGTTGGCAGTTTGAGAGAACAGGTGGAAATTGATTTGTTTGTCTTGAATCAAACGTTTTTTGTTTTTTTACTAAAAAAGGAGGGTTTTTTTCTACTTGCTTCGTGTTATTCCCCGGACAGCTTTTGCTGTTTGGGGTATAACTTAAAATTTTTGGTTTGGCTAATAAAAAAAATAAAAAAAAGGAAGGATAACATGGAGACGGAAGCTGGACGTGGCAAACGAAATATGGGAGAGAAAAGTGACGAAGATATACAAAGAGAACGAACGTATGAAAAGAGGTTAACAGTATTGGTGGAGATCGAGGGAGAAGACAGAGTCACCATGATGGAGTTATTGAAGAAGGTGAGAGATGAATGTGGAGAGGTAATCGGATGTCGATATAAAAGTCCAAGAGAATATGAACTGACAATGAATGAGGAGATGGGAAAAGAAAAAATACTGGATGGACTAAGGATAAAGAATAGTCGAATCATGGCCAAAGAAATAAGCAATACTGAGATGGTGGTTTCTTTCCTAAACCTTCCAACGTATATTCAAGACCATGAGATATTGAGAAAATTGACTGAATGGGGAGTAAAAGCAGTTTCAACAATTAAAAGAAGAATGTGGCCAGGGACCGACATCGCAGATGGAACAAGATTCCTGAAAGTCAGGTTCACGGACAATGTCAAATCATTGCCATACTCAACAAAGTTCGAGACGATTGGAGGAGCGGAGCATTTTCGAGTTATCCATGACAGACAGGTGAAGGTGTGCCGTTTGTGTATTCAACCTGGTCATATTGTGAGAGACTGTCCAAGCTTTAAATGCTTCAAGTGTGGCAAGCAGGGACATTATGTGCGAGAATGCAATGAGGGAAACTGCAGCGTGTGTGCCATGAGGGATGCACTATGTGTGTGTAAAACTCCGGAGGATGAGGAAAGGTCTTTGGATCTGTATGACGATAATGAAGAGGAGGAAAAGGAGGAGGAAGAGGAGGCTTCAGTGGCAGAGAAAGAGGTGATAGAGGAAACCTGGTTTGAAAGAGAAGCAACAACAGAACAGGATGACACTGGGTTGGAGAACCATCGAGAGGATGTGGTACTGGAGCAAGTGGTGACGGAGAGAGGGAAAGGAAGGAGGGGAAAAAAATTGTGCCCAAGCAAAGAGACAAATACAGGAGCTGGTAATGTGGAAATCTCAGCGGAGAAGATGGTGGGAAAAGGCGATGGAGGGTCAATCAAAGGCTATGGGGTGGGTCAGGACGGTGGCAGCAAGAAAGGGAAAGGATCAGTTGGAGGAGGAGGAGAGAAGATGGTGCTAGAGACTACATCAACAGATATGGGTGACGAAATGGATACAAATGAAGGAAATTTCAAACAGATGAAACGGAAAAATATTGAAACGGAGGAGAACAGTGCAAAAAAGTAAGACTGATTTTTTTTTCTAATGATTTTGTTTTTTCTTATAATTGTAATGCAGGCTATGTGTGACACAATGAGCATTGCATGTTTGAACAGTAATGGACTCCGTGAAACAAATAAGTTTGAGCAGTTGACTGGAATGCTAAAAACAGATGTAATATGTCTGCAAGAGACTCATTGGACTGAAGACATAATGTCTAATATAAAAAAACATTGGGAAGAAGATATTTTTGTCAATCATGGTAGTCAAAGAGCCTGTGGTGTGGCAATATTGATAAAAAGTGGAAGAATGCAAAATGTAAAACAAATATACAGTGATGGTAAAGGAAGATTGCTAGTTATAGAATTTATGTGGCGCAATGAACTGTTCAGACTGATTAATTTATATGCACCTAATGTTGAAACTGAAAGAGTGGGCATCTTTAAGCAAATGAAACCACTATGTACAGGCAAATGTATAGTAGTTGGGGATTTTAATGTGTGGTGTACAAGACTTGATGCGTCAAGCAGTGCAAATTATAGATCAGATGTGTCCAGAAAATATTTAAATGATCTGATGCAAAGTGAGGACATGGTTGATGCCTGGAGAGAGGAGAATCCATTTAAAAGAGAGTTTTCAAGAAGACAAATGGTGCTGGGAAGTTTAAAACAAAGTCGAATTGATTTATGTTTAATTAAAAGAGAAATGCTGAGTTATGTGAAAAACGTGAGATACAAGTTTTTAGGTTTTAGTGACCATGCTGCCATGACAGTAAAGATGAGTGTAAATATGGAAGAAAGAGGAGGAGGACTGTGGTGTTTGAATGCATCTCTGTTGAAGGAAGAGGCATACAAGGAAAATATAAGTAAATGCATAAGATATGAAATGGAAAACCCTTTGTATAAGGAAAATGTGTGTGAGTGGTGGGAAAGAATGAAAGGGAACATTAAAAAAAGAAGTATAAGATATTCAAAGCAAAGGAATTTTATGAGAAAGAGTAAAATGGATGCTCTGAAAGGTGCTTTGGAAAAGGAAGCAGAAAAAATAGAAAATAATCCTGAGTATGGAAAAGAGCGTTTCTTTCAGATAAAAACAGAAATAGATGGGTACGAAAAGGAGAAGTGTGAGGGTGCAATAGTGAGAAGTAGAGTACAGTATGCAGTGGATGGAGAAAGATGCACAAAATTCTTTCTGAATTTAGAGAAAAAAAAACAGAGGAAGAATCATATCACAGAACTGATAAATGAAGAAGGTGAAAAGATAACAGATTATGTGGAGATAAGGGGAGAAGTAGAGTTGTTTTATAAGAAACTATTTAGTAAGGAGGGCATAAAACAAGAATGTGTGGACGAAGTTTTAAATACTGTAGATGCTAGGTTGACCGAAGAAGACAGAAGTATGTGTGATGGAGACATAAGTATTGAGGAAATAGAAGTGGCAATTAAACAAACAAAGTCGAACAAGAGCCCAGGATCAGATGGTTTAACACATGAGTTTTATAAGACTTTTATCAAGATTTTAGCGCCAATAATGCTGAGGCTTTATAGAAGTATGGAAGAGAGAGGGGAGGTACCAGATTCAATGGGTTTAGGAGTAATTACTGTTCTGTACAAAAACAAAGGTAGTCCATATAGTTTGAAAAATTACAGACCTTTAAGTCTTTTAAACACAGATTATAAGATTCTGACAAAAGTTTTAGCCAACAGGATAAAAGAAGTAGTAGGCAATATAATATCACCGAATCAAACATACAGTATACCGGGAAGAGACATTGCATACACAATTTGTACAATAAGAGATGTAGTGGATAGTCTGAATAAGGATGGGGAAGGGGGGATAGTTTTATGTATGGATTTAAATAAAGCGTTTGACAGAGTAGAGCACAGTTTTGTGGAACAAACAATGAGAAGGTTTGGTTTTGGAGAGAGGATTCTAAAGTGGATAAATTTGTTATATAATAATGCAAACAGTTGTGTAAAGGTTAATGGAGCTCTAACAGATCCATTTCCATTGGAAAGGTCAGTAAGGCAGGGATGCCCCCTGTCTGCTTTGTTGTACTCTATATCAGTGGAACCTCTGGCAACATTGATAAAAGGAGATAAGGAGATCAGAGGAATTCCAATTCCATATGGAGGGTTGAGTGTAATCCATCAGTATGCGGATGACACAACATTCACAGTAAGAGATATTGAGAGTATAAATAAAATAATGAAACACATGGAAACGTATGGAAAAGCATCAGGTGCAAAAATAAATATTGAAAAGTCAGAAATAATGAGTGTAGGAGGAGTGCATATAGGAGGGTGTGATATTCCTTTTAAAGTTACAACAGAACATATGGTGATTCTAGGAGTGAATATAGGGGTAAATGCAAAAGAAGCTAGGGATGCTACGTGGGCGGGAATTTTGAATAAAATAAAACAAGTATTGCAGTTTTGGAGATTGAGAGAATTAAGATTGAGAGGTAAGGTAGTTGTTGTGAATTCTTTGTTGCTTTCCAAATGTAATTATGTTATTGGTGCAGTTGATCTACCAGACTGGGTACTGAATGAGATGAAGGACGTGGTGAATAATTTTTTGTGGGGAGGGAAAGGGGTGAAAATATCAACAAAAACATTAATAGCCGATTATAAAGTAGGAGGTTTGAAGCTGATTGAGTTAGGTGTAAAAAGAAAGGCAATAAGAGTGAAAACAATAAAGAAGTATTTATATGATAAAGTTGATTGTGGATGGAAAGGTTTTTTTAGGGATTTTTTGGACAAAAGTAGTGGATGTGGAGAAGAAGGGTTGTTCATGGCATTGAAGAAGCCAATGTTTGAAAAAATTCCATTATTTTATCAAGAAGTATTGAGTGCATGGGCTGAGTTTCTATTGAATGTAGGATATGAGTGTGAAAACATTAATCAAGTATATAACCAGCCAATATTTCTGAATTCAAAGATACGGATGAAAGGGAAAATGTTCTATAACAGATTGTATATGCAAGCGGGAGTAAGACAGATCAAGGACCTGGTATACGAATATGTAAAAGGTTTTTTGCCAAATAGAGCTATTTATGATTGTATTGTGGGATGGGATGACGAGATTGAAAAATCAAAAGTGGATTGTGTGTGCGAAAACATAAAAACTAGTCTGCCCAGGAGTTGGGTGGAGATGATAGAGAGGGAGGTTACTAAAATTGGGGATTGGGGAATTCCAGATTTATATATTATGAAAAATGAAAAGAAGAAATATTTGTCTGATATAACAATGAAAGAAATATACAAAATATTGGTGGAAAAGGAAATTAAATTGCCTGCTTCAGAAAATGTATGGCCAAAGCTGTTCCCAGAATTTAATGTAAAGAAAATATGGACAAACTTAAGTGTGAAATATAATGGGCTGGATTGTGAGAATTTAGATTTTAAACTCAGACATAATAGGATATATACGAAGGTGGTGATACATCAAATGAATAAAAACGTAAACAGGGAATGTGATGTATGTAAGACGGATCCTGAAACTCTGATGCATATATTTTTTGAATGCAAAGAGCTTGATGTGTTCCATGAGAAAATGAAAAAATTTATCAAGGATGATTGGGGAAAAGATGTAACAGGAAACGAATGGAAAAAATTGTTTTTATTTGGTGTAAGCACAAATTGTAAAGATCTGGGAGTTAACCTATTGAACTATATTCTAAGTCATGCAAGGTATGCAATATGGGCGAGGAGAAATTTGGCATATTTTGAAGGAAGAAATGTGGATGTTTCTGTGATGTTTAAATCTGTGGTGAGAAAGAACGTTCATTTAATGTGGAAATATCTGAGCAAAGATGCTTTTGAAAAGGCATTTATTAAAGGATGTAGGCTTATATGTGTGGAAGATAAAGGAGGGTTAATCGTAAAATTCTAAAAAGAGAAAAGTAGAAAACAAGAGTGTACTGATAGATGTTGAATATAAATTTATGAATGTAATTATGTGTTTAAGTTTGTTGCTATTTTAATTTTAATCTTTGATAGAATGATATGATGTTTATTTGTCGTGATGTGTTTAGTGTGGGAAATACTTTATTCATTGTGTTAAATGATAATATGATGTGAAAAATATTTTTGTTACTTTTGATAATAAAAAAAAAAAAAAAAAAAAAAAAAAAAGAGAACGCCCGATCTCGTCTGATCTCGGAAGCTAAGCAGGGTCGGGCCTGGTTAGTACTTGGATGGGAGACCGCCTGGGAATACCAGGTGCTGTAAGCATTTTTGTTTTAAAAAAAAAAAAAAAAAAAAAAAAAAGAGTCCATGAGATTCTTCAAAAAGCCTGAAATATTCTCTGAGTTTCTTCAACATGCCCGGTCTTGGGAGCAGAGTTTCTTCAGAAGGCCTGAAAAATTCGATGAATTTCTTCAAAAAGCCCGTTTTTGGCAGCAGATTTCGCTTACGGCCATACCACGTTGAGAACGCCCGATCTCGTCTGATCTCGGAAGCTAAGCAGGGTCGGGCCTGGTTAGTACTTGGATGGGAGACCGCCTGGGAATACCAGGTGCTGTAAGCTTTTTAGTTTACTTCACTAATGTTCTAACCTTTTAAATAGCCCGTTTTTGGCAGCAGATTTCGCTTACGGCCATACCACGTTGAGAACGCCCGATCTCGTCTGATCTCGGAAGCTAAGCAGGGTCGGGCCTGGTTAGTACTTGGATGGGAGACCGCCTCGGAATACCAGGTGCTGTAAGCTTTTTAGTTTACTTCACTAATGTTCTAACCTTTTAAATAGCCCGTTTTTGGCAGCAGATTTCGCTTACGGCCATACCACGTTGAGAACGCCCAAGTGGAAGCAGGAAGTGAGTTGGCAGTTTGAGAGAACAGGTGGAAATTGATTTGTTTGTCTTGAATCAAAAGTTTTTTGTTTTTTTACTAAAAAAGGAGGGTTTTTTTCTACTTGCTTCGTGTTATTCCCCGGACAGCTTTTGCTGTTTGGGGTATAACTTAAAATTTTTGGTTTGGCTAATAAAAAAAATAAAAAAAAGGAAGGATAACATGGAGACGGAAGCTGGACGTGGCAAACGAAATATGGGAGAGAAAAGTGACGAAGATATACAAAGAGAACGAACGTATGAAAAGAGGTTAACAGTATTGGTGGAGATCGAGGGAGAAGACAGAGTCACCATGATGGAGTTATTGAAGAAGGTGAGAGATGAATGTGGAGAGGTAATCGGATGTCGATATAAAAGTCCAAGAGAATATGAACTGACAATGAATGAGGAGATGGGAAAAGAAAAAATACTGGATGGACTAAGGATAAAGAATAGTCGAATCATGGCCAAAGAAATAAGCAATACTGAGATGGTGGTTTCTTTCCTAAACCTTCCAACGTATATTCAAGACCATGAGATATTGAGAAAATTGACTGAATGGGGAGTAAAAGCAGTTTCAACAATTAAAAGAAGAATGTGGCCAGGGACCGACATCGCAGATGGAACAAGATTCCTGAAAGTCAGGTTCACGGACAATGTCAAATCATTGCCATACTCAACAAAGTTCGAGACGATTGGAGGAGCGGAGCATTTTCGAGTTATCCATGACAGACAGGTGAAGGTGTGCCGTTTGTGTATTCAACCTGGTCATATTGTGAGAGACTGTCCAAGCTTTAAATGCTTCAAGTGTGGCAAGCAGGGACATTATGTGCGAGAATGCAATGAGGGAAACTGCAGCGTGTGTGCCATGAGGGATGCACTATGTGTGTGTAAAACTCCGGAGGATGAGGAAAGGTCTTTGGATCTGTATGACGATAATGAAGAGGAGGAAAAGGAGGAGGAAGAGGAGGCTTCAGTGGCAGAGAAAGAGGTGATAGAGGAAACCTGGTTTGAAAGAGAAGCAACAACAGAACAGGATGACACTGGGTTGGAGAACCATCGAGAGGATGTGGTACTGGAGCAAGTGGTGACGGAGAGAGGGAAAGGAAGGAGGGGAAAAAAATTGTGCCCAAGCAAAGAGACAAATACAGGAGCTGGTAATGTGGAAATCTCAGCGGAGAAGATGGTGGGAAAAGGCGATGGAGGGTCAATCAAAGGCTATGGGGTGGGTCAGGACGGTGGCAGCAAGAAAGGGAAAGGATCAGTTGGAGGAGGAGGAGAGAAGATGGTGCTAGAGACTACATCAACAGATATGGGTGACGAAATGGATACAAATGAAGGAAATTTCAAACAGATGAAACGGAAAAATATTGAAACGGAGGAGAACAGTGCAAAAAAGTAAGACTGATTTTTTTTTCTAATGATTTTGTTTTTTCTTATAATTGTAATGCAGGCTATGTGTGACACAATGAGCATTGCATGTTTGAACAGTAATGGACTCCGTGAAACAAATAAGTTTGAGCAGTTGACTGGAATGCTAAAAACAGATGTAATATGTCTGCAAGAGACTCATTGGACTGAAGACATAATGTCTAATATAAAAAAACATTGGGAAGAAGATATTTTTGTCAATCATGGTAGTCAAAGAGCCTGTGGTGTGGCAATATTGATAAAAAGTGGAAGAATGCAAAATGTAAAACAAATATACAGTGATGGTAAAGGAAGATTGCTAGTTATAGAATTTATGTGGCGCAATGAACTGTTCAGACTGATTAATTTATATGCACCTAATGTTGAAACTGAAAGAGTGGGCATCTTTAAGCAAATGAAACCACTATGTACAGGCAAATGTATAGTAGTTGGGGATTTTAATGTGTGGTGTACAAGACTTGATGCGTCAAGCAGTGCAAATTATAGATCAGATGTGTCCAGAAAATATTTAAATGATCTGATGCAAAGTGAGGACATGGTTGATGCCTGGAGAGAGGAGAATCCATTTAAAAGAGAGTTTTCAAGAAGACAAATGGTGCTGGGAAGTTTAAAACAAAGTCGAATTGATTTATGTTTAATTAAAAGAGAAATGCTGAGTTATGTGAAAAACGTGAGATACAAGTTTTTAGGTTTTAGTGACCATGCTGCCATGACAGTAAAGATGAGTGTAAATATGGAAGAAAGAGGAGGAGGACTGTGGTGTTTGAATGCATCTCTGTTGAAGGAAGAGGCATACAAGGAAAATATAAGTAAATGCATAAGATATGAAATGGAAAACCCTTTGTATAAGGAAAATGTGTGTGAGTGGTGGGAAAGAATGAAAGGGAACATTAAAAAAAGAAGTATAAGATATTCAAAGCAAAGGAATTTTATGAGAAAGAGTAAAATGGATGCTCTGAAAGGTGCTTTGGAAAAGGAAGCAGAAAAAATAGAAAATAATCCTGAGTATGGAAAAGAGCGTTTCTTTCAGATAAAAACAGAAATAGATGGGTACGAAAAGGAGAAGTGTGAGGGTGCAATAGTGAGAAGTAGAGTACAGTATGCAGTGGATGGAGAAAGATGCACAAAATTCTTTCTGAATTTAGAGAAAAAAAAACAGAGGAAGAATCATATCACAGAACTGATAAATGAAGAAGGTGAAAAGATAACAGATTATGTGGAGATAAGGGGAGAAGTAGAGTTGTTTTATAAGAAACTATTTAGTAAGGAGGGCATAAAACAAGAATGTGTGGACGAAGTTTTAAATACTGTAGATGCTAGGTTGACCGAAGAAGACAGAAGTATGTGTGATGGAGACATAAGTATTGAGGAAATAGAAGTGGCAATTAAACAAACAAAGTCGAACAAGAGCCCAGGATCAGATGGTTTAACACATGAGTTTTATAAGACTTTTATCAAGATTTTAGCGCCAATAATGCTGAGGCTTTATAGAAGTATGGAAGAGAGAGGGGAGGTACCAGATTCAATGGGTTTAGGAGTAATTACTGTTCTGTACAAAAACAAAGGTAGTCCATATAGTTTGAAAAATTACAGACCTTTAAGTCTTTTAAACACAGATTATAAGATTCTGACAAAAGTTTTAGCCAACAGGATAAAAGAAGTAGTAGGCAATATAATATCACCGAATCAAACATACAGTATACCGGGAAGAGACATTGCATACACAATTTGTACAATAAGAGATGTAGTGGATAGTCTGAATAAGGATGGGGAAGGGGGGATAGTTTTATGTATGGATTTAAATAAAGCGTTTGACAGAGTAGAGCACAGTTTTGTGGAACAAACAATGAGAAGGTTTGGTTTTGGAGAGAGGATTCTAAAGTGGATAAATTTGTTATATAATAATGCAAACAGTTGTGTAAAGGTTAATGGAGCTCTAACAGATCCATTTCCATTGGAAAGGTCAGTAAGGCAGGGATGCCCCCTGTCTGCTTTGTTGTACTCTATATCAGTGGAACCTCTGGCAACATTGATAAAAGGAGATAAGGAGATCAGAGGAATTCCAATTCCATATGGAGGGTTGAGTGTAATCCATCAGTATGCGGATGACACAACATTCACAGTAAGAGATATTGAGAGTATAAATAAAATAATGAAACACATGGAAACGTATGGAAAAGCATCAGGTGCAAAAATAAATATTGAAAAGTCAGAAATAATGAGTGTAGGAGGAGTGCATATAGGAGGGTGTGATATTCCTTTTAAAGTTACAACAGAACATATGGTGATTCTAGGAGTGAATATAGGGGTAAATGCAAAAGAAGCTAGGGATGCTACGTGGGCGGGAATTTTGAATAAAATAAAACAAGTATTGCAGTTTTGGAGATTGAGAGAATTAAGATTGAGAGGTAAGGTAGTTGTTGTGAATTCTTTGTTGCTTTCCAAATGTAATTATGTTATTGGTGCAGTTGATCTACCAGACTGGGTACTGAATGAGATGAAGGACGTGGTGAATAATTTTTTGTGGGGAGGGAAAGGGGTGAAAATATCAACAAAAACATTAATAGCCGATTATAAAGTAGGAGGTTTGAAGCTGATTGAGTTAGGTGTAAAAAGAAAGGCAATAAGAGTGAAAACAATAAAGAAGTATTTATATGATAAAGTTGATTGTGGATGGAAAGGTTTTTTTAGGGATTTTTTGGACAAAAGTAGTGGATGTGGAGAAGAAGGGTTGTTCATGGCATTGAAGAAGCCAATGTTTGAAAAAATTCCATTATTTTATCAAGAAGTATTGAGTGCATGGGCTGAGTTTCTATTGAATGTAGGATATGAGTGTGAAAACATTAATCAAGTATATAACCAGCCAATATTTCTGAATTCAAAGATACGGATGAAAGGGAAAATGTTCTATAACAGATTGTATATGCAAGCGGGAGTAAGACAGATCAAGGACCTGGTATACGAATATGTAAAAGGTTTTTTGCCAAATAGAGCTATTTATGATTGTATTGTGGGATGGGATGACGAGATTGAAAAATCAAAAGTGGATTGTGTGTGCGAAAACATAAAAACTAGTCTGCCCAGGAGTTGGGTGGAGATGATAGAGAGGGAGGTTACTAAAATTGGGGATTGGGGAATTCCAGATTTATATATTATGAAAAATGAAAAGAAGAAATATTTGTCTGATATAACAATGAAAGAAATATACAAAATATTGGTGGAAAAGGAAATTAAATTGCCTGCTTCAGAAAATGTATGGCCAAAGCTGTTCCCAGAATTTAATGTAAAGAAAATATGGACAAACTTAAGTGTGAAATATAATGGGCTGGATTGTGAGAATTTAGATTTTAAACTCAGACATAATAGGATATATACGAAGGTGGTGATACATCAAATGAATAAAAACGTAAACAGGGAATGTGATGTATGTAAGACGGATCCTGAAACTCTGATGCATATATTTTTTGAATGCAAAGAGCTTGATGTGTTCCATGAGAAAATGAAAAAATTTATCAAGGATGATTGGGGAAAAGATGTAACAGGAAACGAATGGAAAAAATTGTTTTTATTTGGTGTAAGCACAAATTGTAAAGATCTGGGAGTTAACCTATTGAACTATATTCTAAGTCATGCAAGGTATGCAATATGGGCGAGGAGAAATTTGGCATATTTTGAAGGAAGAAATGTGGATGTTTCTGTGATGTTTAAATCTGTGGTGAGAAAGAACGTTCATTTAATGTGGAAATATCTGAGCAAAGATGCTTTTGAAAAGGCATTTATTAAAGGATGTAGGCTTATATGTGTGGAAGATAAAGGAGGGTTAATCGTAAAATTCTAAAAAGAGAAAAGTAGAAAACAAGAGTGTACTGATAGATGTTGAATATAAATTTATGAATGTAATTATGTGTTTAAGTTTGTTGCTATTTTAATTTTAATCTTTGATAGAATGATATGATGTTTATTTGTCGTGATGTGTTTAGTGTGGGAAATACTTTATTCATTGTGTTAAATGATAATATGATGTGAAAAATATTTTTGTTACTTTTGATAATAAAAAAAAAAAAAAAAAAAAAAAAAAAAGAGAACGCCCGATCTCGTCTGATCTCGGAAGCTAAGCAGGGTCGGGCCTGGTTAGTACTTGGATGGGAGACCGCCTGGGAATACCAGGTGCTGTAAGCATTTTTGTTTTAAAAAAAAAAAAAAAAAAAAAAAAAAGAGTCCATGAGATTCTTCAAAAAGCCTGAAATATTCTCTGAGTTTCTTCAACATGCCCGGTCTTGGGAGCAGAGTTTCTTCAGAAGGCCTGAAAAATTCGATGAATTTCTTCAAAAAGCCCGTTTTTGGCAGCAGATTTCGCTTACGGCCATACCACGTTGAGAACGCCCGATCTCGTCTGATCTCGGAAGCTAAGCAGGGTCGGGCCTGGTTAGTACTTGGATGGGAGACCGCCTGGGAATACCAGGTGCTGTAAGCTTTTTAGTTTACTTCACTAATGTTCTAACCTTTTAAATAGCCCGTTTTTGGCAGCAGATTTCACTTACGGCCATACCACGTTGAGAACGCCCGATCTCGTCTGATCTCGGAAGCTAAGCAGGGTCGGGCCTGGTTAGTACTTGGATGGGAGACCGCCTGGCAATACCAGGTGCTGTAAGCATTTTTGTTTTAAAAAAAAAAAAAAAAAAAAAAAAAAAGAGTCCATCAGATTCTTCAAAAAGCCTGAAATATTCTCTGAGTTTCTTCAACATGCCCGGTCTTGGGAGCAGAGTTTCTTCAGAAGGCCTGAAAAATTCGATGAATTTCTTCAAAAAGCCAGTTTTTGGCAGCAGATTTCGCTTACGGCCATACCACGTTGAGAACGCCCGATCTCGTCTGATCTCGGAAGCTAATGCTGGGTACACACCAAAAGATTTTTTACATCTTATAAGATTTTCAAAATGTGACAGACCACAAACATGAGGACAAAAAATCCTAGATTTAAGCGTTTTGCTCCTATAGTGTGTGGTGTGCCATGATGTGACAAAGACAGCACACCACACACAAACAGATTTTCAACCGGAGTCTCGACTATGAACACAGGAAATCTCGCAAAATATCGTGAGACTTCAGAATAAGCATGACGGACGATATGCAGGAAGAAATTGCGATAGTGTTTGGAATGATTTTCACAGAAAATTCACGTGAAAAAACCATTGTACCTACCATTATATATAACCTTTTATACAGAAATATATTCATTCTTTATTGTCTTTATTTTTTTATCTTTTTTTTTAAATTGATTTTAAGAATTATACAATTACAGTCGGGGGGTACAAAGAGTAAAGCCGATAAACAAACATAAAAAGACATATACATAAACAGTGACAAACTTAAAAGTTAAACAAAAATTTGAAAATGTTTACAGATTGAAACGCACTTTGCAGCTTTCTTATTTTTCAAACCCAATATTGTGTTTAGGTATTGTAAAATTTCTGCTCTTAAAATGAAAAACAAAGGCTTGTTTCCTCGAAATTTACACTTATGAATACTAAATCTTAACATTAAGCTTCCTGCAAGTGTGTGTGTGTGTGTGTGTGTGTGTGTGTGTGTGTGTGTGAGAGAATGGCCGTGTCTTCCATCATCTCGCTTTCTGATTGGATATTGTTTCGTTTCACGTGATAATCTCCAGAGCGTGCGCGTGTTTGTCCTCGGAGTTCCCCCCACACATCAGGATTTCTGATCGTAAATATTAAACATGTTTAATATTTACGATTCGCGATCGGAGCGGCTCCGACGTTCTTCCGAGCAGGTTCGGACACTCTTAACACACCTCACACCAAGGGAAAATCTGATAAAATAATCTGTTAAACCATCAAGAGAATCGGGACATAGCTAGGATTGTCGGAAGGGGAGAAATCGGCCCAAAATCAGCCCGATTATCTTTTGGTGTGTACCCAGCATAAGCAGGGTCGGGCCTGGTTAGTACTTGGATGGGAGACCGCCTGGGAATACCAGGTGCTGTAAGCTTTTTAGTTTACTTCACTAATGTTCTAACCTTTTAAATAGCCCGTTTTTGGCAGCAGATTTAGCTTACGGCCATACCACGTTGAGAACGCCCGATCTCGTCTGATCTCGGAAGCTAAGCAGGGTCGGGCCTGGTTAGTACTTGGATGGGAGACCGCCTGGGAATACCAGGTGCTGTAAGCTTTTTAGTTTACTTCACTAATGTTCTAACCTTTTAACCTGTTAAGCTGCAACGCCACTTTTGAAAAATCCCCAGAAATGACATACCCAAACTAAAACAGATACAGTTCATGAACCCTTTGCACTAAAAGCACAAGTATGATCTCATTTGAAAGCTGACACCTGGTAGTTTATTGTAAATGTAGAATTAATTATTGTCATAATGAAAAAAACATTTATTAAATAGCTTCAAAGTTTTGTAAAGTTATTAGAAATTTATTTTTATTAAACATATTCATGAAAATAAAATTGAAGTGGGCCCTGGAGCAATCTAGAAATGCACTGCAGCTAAAGCCATATGTGTGACCATGTTATATTTAAAATCTGAAAATGATAAGTCTAAAACTCTGTATTTGGTTAAATGTTTTTCAAGATCATGTCAAATTACTTTATTTTGATTAGACTCTAAAAATGCTACTGATGTTTAGTCATCATCTAAGTCATCTATTCAGTCTATTGTCTCTATTGTTTTGTGGTGCAAACGAGCCCCATTCAGTCTCAGTCTCCCCAGTACACATTCACACACCTCCAGCCTGGTTATGGATCTAAATATGCATATCTTTTGTCTGCATTATAGTTACTAACGACTGGCTATTCACAGGCTATTCATAGGGTTTCAATCCCTAATTTATTTTATCAAAGTTCTCACTTATATTTGAAACTGTATCAAATGCACTAAAACATTTCAGAAAAGCATTACTATTTAGAAAAAAAACCCATAAAAGAATAACTTCTAGGTGACAGGTGCACCTGAGCTAGCTAGCATGTTAGCTTAGCACACCATCAATACACGACCATTTATGAGATTAAAACTATGTTTGTGCTTCAAACTTATTTAATAACGCAAGTCGATTGTTTTAAATAATCTTCTGTGATCTAATTTGGCTTCAGATAAAAAAAAAATCAGAAAGAAAATATATTATTTATAGTATGCACGATGATAAAGTCTATATCGATTAGCATTACATTATAAATATAATCTATTATTATAAAAATACCTGGCATTGCTTGAAGAACACTCAAATATCAAATATCATTTGCAATCATGTTTATTGTCTTCAAAACGTCTGTATCTGCATATTACAGCGATCTCTGTGTTAGCTTTGTGTGTAGCTGCTATCAGTGACGTCCTTGAAGGTCACATGATTATGTCTCTTCTTCATGTTCCATATATGGAGTATTTTTGTGCATATAGCGCCCTCAGGCTATAGGTATGAATTGAAAACACAGCACATCTCAGTAAGAAGCGCTCATAATGATTACATCGACGCATTTGGGTATAAATTCAATAAATATTATTCCTGTCTATAGAAATATGATGTGAATCAATGAGAATATATCAATATTTCTCCAAGTCTGCACATTTTTGAGCTAAAAGCCCTGAGGGACGTTGTTTTGTGAATCGCTGTCATGACAACAGCACGGAGTTTTTTTTTATGAATGGACCAGCTGACGGTCATAAATCATATTAAAGGTATCAACGCATTTTTCCATTTCATAAATCCTGACACAAAATAAGACATAACTGTCACTATAAGTTTCTCAGAATACAATAGTTGTCAAATACTGAAACTTGAGTCTTATATCTTTTTAATGATGTATAGTTTGTCAAGGT
>NW_028118322.1:42500-61309 GCF_965113295.1 Leuciscus leuciscus | reverse complement strand
CCTATTCGAGGCTTGACGCTGGAGTGCTGTTGTGAGATGGGTTTTATAGTGCTGGATAATGACTGTGCTGACTGGGAACAGGTGCTTGTGATCAATACTCAGGTGAGAGTGAACGCTGAGTGGTGGATGGGACCGAGCTTGATTGGTCCCTGACAACCTTATTGTAAAGTATTGCCTTTTTTTCTGCAAATGACAAATCTATGTTCTAAAAACATTTCGATAAAATTCCCATTAAGTTATAATAACACTATTTCTGAGTTTCAAAAACGTTTCTTGGTTCATTCTTTGTAACGTGAACGTTAAGGGAACATTTAATAATTTTGCAAACATTAGAAAAACGCTACTTTTGAATACTCTCTAAACGTTCTGAAACAAGTAGTGATATTAAAAAAAACGTTCCAAAGAAACATTTAGGGGAAAAAACAACTTTTTTTTTTTTTTTTTACGTTACTGAACGTTGAGAGAACCTTGCCAGAATATTAGCTAATGTTATTTAACATTATTAGCTCTAATATTTGGGATAGAGCCATTTTTGAATTTGTATTAATGTAAATAGATAATTAAAATCAAACGCATATAAATCAAATATAATAACATTTAACGGCAGTTTTTAATCATATTTTCGACAGTTCAGGGCTCTCCTGAGCCTTTTCTGAAAGAGAGAATTGCACAAACCCATCCATGGTGTTCCATCATCCCCTCTTCAGAGAACAACAGCAGGGAACTGAGATTGTGCTTCATGACACACTATGACAGACAGTGAGGACATTCATTCACACACAACTAATTGGATTCTCTCAGCTTCTCTTCAAAACTCATGGCAACAGAACAAGACAGTAGAGGTGGACTTCAGTTCATCAACTGATCTCAACTCATTAGAGTCTTATAGTCATTAGTCCAGCTCCCCAATTAGGAGAAAGAACAACACACACACACACACACTCACACACACTCTCTTGCTCTCAGTCCTTATTGTTTTGATAAGATCGGTTGCCGTGGTAACGGACACAGGTAAACACACCGGGGAGGCCGAGAGCCTTCATTCATGATCACTGTCACACATGATGAAAATAATAGCATGAAAACTGCAAAAGGTTGAATTGTGGCTAGAAACCAAAGCGACAAAGTAACGTAAGGCTCTGTAGGGATACAAAAGATATTAATAAAAACATAATATCTGTTATGCATATAGTAAGATAAGACATAATCCAAAACACAATGCAATGTGTAGCACAGTAGCCTACACTGCATTTACAGACTGCTGTTGAATGCTGTGTGTGTGTGTGTGTGTGTGTGTGTGTGAATTGCATTCTATTGCATAAAATTGTGTTAGATCTTAACTTTTCTAAAACCTTTTTTGTTGTTGTTGCATTGACTTCTCACCAACTGGTTCCCAGGTGATTTTTAGTGAATGTATGTCAGTTCCACTCAAGTTCACACATATGTAATTTATCAATAAGTTAAACATTCAACTTTCGACTACTTTTAAAAATATATTTTCAATAGGCTTTAATTACATCACAGTTTAATTACATGCTTTTATAGTCAGATGCTGGTGGCATTAGAGGACATACTCATCCTAGAATTTGATTGGACAGAAATCTGTGTATTGCAGGGTGAGTCATCAATACTTTTGGTCCCGAAAGAGAAAGGATGTGAAAGCATTTAAGTGAATTTAGAGTTTGCTCTTTTCCCAGTTGACCCGAAGCCCTGGGTGGCTGAGATGACTGAGCACCATGTCCCTGTGTTCACACAACTGCTCTCTCGACTGGGCGAGGATAAGCCAGTCGTCGAGGTAGTTGAGGATATGAACACCCCGCTCGCACATGGGAGCAATGGCCGCCTTTGTACTGATATGCCATCCCTCGAATGCAAAGCAAAGAAACAGTCTGTGTCGAGGGAGAATCGAGACATGAAAGTATGCGTCCTTCAGGTTGATCGCTGCAAACAAATCTTGGGGACGGATGCACTTGAAAATGCGTTTCTGCGTAAGCATCTTGAACGGCAGCCTGTGAAGGGACCGGTTCAGGACACGCAGGTCCAAGATTGGTCGTAACCCACCTCCTTTCTTGGGTACAATGAAAGGGGACTGCGCTCTCTGCCCTGAGCACAGGGCCATTGTCCGCCAGAACACGGGTGAACTAAATGCCCCTGAAGGCTGGGGGATGCCGGGCGAAATGAATCGCATAGCTGAGTCTGATAGTACGGATTAGTCAGCAAGACAGGCTGGGAAGCGCTAGCCAGGCTCCCAGACACCGTGCAAGCGGGACCAATGGCACCACAGACGTACCCGGGCAGCATGGCGGAATTCAGGGACCCGACTCGGACGGCATAGCGGACCGGAGTGGGGTCTGAGTGTGTGGTGCAACTCGTACCTGCTTCCGTCGAAGGGCAGAGTGAGTGTGCAGAGGCGTCAGTGCGTCCGGGAGACAGCCACTGCTGCTCGCTGGCGATGAAAGAGGGGCCTGAGGGTGAACAAAAACAAAAGGAAACAAAATATTCTCCGAAAGGCCCTTTATCGGGGGAAGGAGTGGCGCGTTCACCATCTCCTGAAGAGCAGTCTGATCCACCTCTGGGTCACCTATCTTAGGGTCGTCTGCACCTTCGCTTGCCTCCTGGTTTGGCAGCGGCCTGGATGGGCGGGGTCGACTTCCTGTGGCTTGCTCCACGCTGAGACCTAGGTGGTTGCTGCTGCTGAGGTTTCGCGGGGCGGAGGACGCCGCAGTAGGTCAACCTCAGTGACGAACAGACGGAGGGTCTGCGGCCTTTGGACAGGTGGGGCCAGCAGCGGTCCTCCAGGGCAGGATGTCGGATGGCCTCCGTCTGCTTCTGGGCGGCCGAGAACTGCTGGGTAAAAGCTCTCGACCGCCTCGCCAAACAACCCAACCTGGGACAGAGGGGCATATAGGAACCGATATTTATCGGTGTCCCTTATATCGGCCAGGTTGATCCAAAGGTGGCGCTCCTGGACCACCAAGGTGGACATCGCCTGACTGTCCATCAGTCCATCAGGCAAGGTCAGTTGCCGCACGGAGCTCCCAGATGAGCTCTGGGTCAGAACCACCCTTGTGCATGTCCATGAGCGCCTGGGCCTGGTGGACCTGCAAGAGCGCTATGGCATGCAGGGTGGAAGCAGCCTTTCCACAGGCTTTGTAAGCCTTCGCCGTGAGACCGGACGAAAACGTACAAGCCTTGGACGGGAGGCGTGGGTTCCCCTGTCAAGAGGAAGTGGACGCTGGACACAGCTGCATTGCAACGGCACGCTCCACCGGCAGGAGATCCACATACCCCTTTGCTGCTCCGCCGTCAAGGGTGGTGAGGAGGGAGGAGCCCATAGGCCGTTATCTGGCACTATATGGTGCTGACCATGAACTAGTGAGCTCTTCATGCACCTCCGGGAAGAAAGGCACCAGAAACCAATCATCCAACCGAGAAGGTTCGGGACGTGGTGGTGGGTTCCACTCAAAGCCAACCTTCTCAGCGACCCGGGAAAGCATAGCCGCCCATTCTGGATTGGACTCGGGCAACGCTGCACTCCCCGAAGGGGGTAACGCAGACGAATCCTCATCTCCAGAGGACTGAAGCTCCCCCTCCAATGCTGCGACTGACATCTGATCGTCAGGAGGAGCCCCAAAAGACACGACTGGTCGTTCATGAGAAGGACCAGCACTTTCTTTTGGAAGCTCCAGCGGTGGCCGCATTTCTGAGGCGTGAGGGGCCCACGGAGATTCTCAGATCACCCTGGCTAAGCGCCGAAGTAGGCTTAATCTGCGGTGCAGAATAGACACTAGATCGGGGCATAGACGAGGGGACTGACACCGAACCGACACAAGCTCTCGCTGTAAAAACAGCAGTTGTTGAACAAAGAAATGTTCGCGGCCACTCTCTGCACGTGCCGTCGCACCAACACCGTTTAGAGAGTCTTCAACACACAGTAGCAGTCTGTAGAGTTTGGAGATGATCGGGAAGCTTGGCTCCGAAGTGAAAGACAATGTGTGCATGCGCCCGCTTCCTGTTTATACCCGCGCTGTGGTGCGGGGCGCATGACGTGATTCACGCACGCCAATAGTCATTGGCTCATTCTGTAGACACTCGAAGATGATAGGGCTCCCTGAAGTGATCCCAATTACGTTGTTCGACTTTACGTCGAACGTGAGCAACTGAAAGGGAACTTTAAATTTTGATTGCAGAGAGTCAGTATAAATAGATTTATTATTTATAAAACCAAGTGAGCTTCTTGTATATTCTTGATAAGTGTGCTTAAAATTAAAGCCATGTGGTTTTCACTTGTTGTTATGGTGCAGTGACATTCAAACGTCCTTTTACTTTCTTTGCATCTTCCAGGAAACATTACCTACTTTGTAAATCAATATTTTTTTCAATTAAAGTAAGCAGAGTGGACTATAGTCTAATAAGCGGTGGATTCTCCCAATGAAGAGCTGTGTTAGTTTGAGGAGTATGAGACAGAAGCCTGCAGTGCTAATATCGTGTGTGTGTGTGTGTGTGTGTGTGTGTGTTCAGCAGCGGACTCGGTTGCTTGTCGCTCGAGCCGCAGCGGAGATACAGGCGCTGTTCTCTCTCTCTCCTCCGCGACACACACACACACACACACACACGGAGCGCGAGCGCGCATCATCACGCTCGTGCTTCTGCTGTGAACATCCACGGTTTACTGCTATGAATCCTCCGTCCTGACGGCATTAACACACACACACACACACACACTCCGACATGCAGGAGCGGGTGAAGAGCCTCGGAGCGGCCGCGCTTCTGACACTGTGCGCGATCCTCGAGGTGAGTCCAACACACACACACACACACACACACACACTGCTGATACTGTGCGCGAACCTCGAGGTGATCGCGTCGCGTCCGACGCACAACACGCACAACAAACGCTTCGCCATTTCATATCGTTCTGTGCGGATACACTTCATTATGTCTCTATTAGCCGCTGGATGTTGCGTTGCTTTACGGTGTTTTAAACATACCAGTAACGTTGAGCCTTTGTCTCTGTCCGCTCCTCCTACAGTAACACACAGTGTGTGTGTGTGTGTGTGTGTGTGTGTGTCATCATCATCATCATCATTATCATCATTCACAGATGCAGGAAATACTGTAAACATCATTGAGTTTGATCAGTTCAGTCAATGCAGATCTGTGCTTTATACAACAACCCTGCAGTGTGTTAGAACTATTTTTGGGATTGTTTTAGTCTATGGCTTAGTTTTTTCAGAGGCTAGTGTTAATTGTATTCAGTTGATTACTATATTTGTGTTGGCCTCATATTAATTTTCACTGTTGGATCATCACATGCCTTTTACATAATGCATTTGAGGGAAGTTATGGGTGGATGAGTGTAAATATATAGGCCTATATATATTTTTAAATGTTTTTTTACTTTCAGACAGCAATGCAATTTATTATTATGTGTATATAGTATACTGTATGTGTGTGTGTGTGTGTGTGTGTGTGTGTGTGTGTGTGTGTGTGTGTATGTGTACCATTTTGCTATAGTTAGGATGTTTTCTTCTTCAAATAACTTCCCCAACCTCTGATATGTACAGCATTTACATTTCAAAGACTTGCGTAGCTGAGGCATTAAGCATCATCAGACCTTCTTACTGTACCTGCAAACGCCATGTACCGCTGTACAGTATAAGGTCTGATGATGCTTAATGCCTCAGCTACGCAAGTCTTTGAAATGTAAATGCTGTACATATCAGAGGCCATACTGGCCTGTCAGAGAGGAGAGAGATACTTTGTCATTAGCACTTAGACGGGGATAAATCAATATGCCAGCTTATTCACTCATAAATTGTGTAACATCAGTTAAATGCAGAGAGGTTGATCATAAAGCTCTGATTCTTCAAACTCATGCATGTAGTTTCTCAGTGCAGTGATGTGTCTGTACAGCAGTATTGAGGGAACGACTCATCCCATCCAGAGATGAACACAACTTGAATATTCTGGTTTAATAGAGAGTTATGACACATCTGCACCTGCATCTGTTATGACTCATGTCCACTTGTGCCACAGATATATAATCAGTGGAAGGCATTATGGGTAGTGATATTGAAGCATTTGTTGTTGTTTTAAAGGCGTATAATTGCAAGGAAGGGAACATTATTTTTTTCTTTTTTTAAAGTGACATATTATGCCCCTTTTCACAAGATGTAATATAAATCTCTGGCGTCCCCAGAATGTGTCTGTGAAATCTCAGCTCAAATTCCCCCCAGATCATTTATTATAGCTTGTCAAATTTGCCCCTTTTTGGGTGTGAGCAAAAACACGCAGTTTTTGTGTCCGTCCCTTTAAATGCAAATGAGATGCAGCTCCGCCTCCGTTCAGAAGAGGGCGGAGTCTTTACACGAGCTTCAGAAACTCCGGCAATAACAAAACAGGCCAATCTCACTCATCCAGAATCCCAGAATAACCAGTAGCGAGTGCAGCCTTACGGAGAGACTCAGGAAGAGCTTCTGAATGTTAGTGGAGACATTTCTGTAGTTGTTGTGGAGTTACATTGATCATCTCATCATCATGTTTAACTTCTCCACAAGTGTCCACAGTTCCTGAGGTGTTTATAAGACAGCGGTGACATGTTCTGGTCAATAGTGTTCAGTGCTCGTCTGTGCTCAACCACAGAACAGTTTCAGGCTTTGCTGGATCTTCATCATTGCGTTAGAACTGGTCTCTGTCGTCGAGTGTGGAACCAAATGTCGGCTGGTATGTGTAAACGTGCAGATTAAGGGCCGCTAATATTATAATAAGATCCTCTTCAGATTTTCATGATATGAAAATGACAAAGAACCAAGAAACCAAAGACAGTCTCAAACACACGCTTTGAAATCGCTGGTGTTTCTGACGTCACAAACTACCTTGTAACCAATCAGATCAACGTGTGATCGTCAACCAGTGGATCTCTGAGCTGAGTGAGTGAGTGGAGGCGGGACTCATTTGCATATTCATAGAACCACGCATTCTAAATGAGGCGAGGGTGTTGACATTCAAGATATTTTAAGGCATGAACATTTTTTTTCAAGGAAAAACATTTTAAATATGTCATTTTGGTGATCAAAGATGAGTTTTAAGGGATAAAATGATTGACTACAGGGGGACTTTAACTTAGTCCATGTTGATTTCAACATAATACGTATTTAAAATGATTTCATCAACTTGTATAGTTGAACTTTCGGTCAAAGCTTTCAACCATCTGAAAAAAGCACTGATTTATACTGTAGTCACTGTCGTTTCACTGAAGTATCCGCGTGTGGTTGTGGTTCCGGCTCTGGCTCTGAGGAACATCGATTCCCAGACGCTTTCTGTGAGTTTGAGGAAAGGCTTTTAGGCTGTGGGATCAGTCAGGAGTGGACAGACTGCAGGAGTTTGATTCAGGCTTGTTGCGTTGAATCTATATTTACCAGAGACCGGTTTCAGCCTATAATGCTGGGGTTAAAGCTCAGTCCACACACATCTCCTCTCCTTCACTGAGGGTTCACTGAAGACTGTGTGTCTGAGCCGGATCAACAGCGAAGGTCTGCGGGAGTAAACAACCATTAACATTCAACCTGGAAAACTCTAGGATTTTCTGCTTACGTCTCTATAATTTTAGGTTTGTTTTTGAAAGCGATGACGTTACTGAAGGATGATGTTTGCGTACAAACATAAACAGTTTCTTGAAAAGGCGTGGAAATTACAGATTTTTATTTTTTTTACTATACAATAATATCCCATTAGTTATCATCAGTAAATGCATTGGCTATGACTTACAATACATTTTTAAATCATTTATCAATTTTTGTTAATATAAGTACAAATAGAATTGTTCATTTTTTGTTAATGTTAATTAATCAATGTTTACAAATGAAGAGTTCCAATGCAAAACCTCTAAGTCCATCTGACGTTTTATTTTCTATCAGGCTCCGTTGTTTAGGTTCAGTAATTTCATTTTAATGTCAATGAAAAGGTTATTATTCAGTTATTGAAATGCCTTATATTCAAAAAATTGAATTTAAATCATTTATTGATTTTTGTTAATAGATTTGTTAATTTATTGTTCATGTTAATTCATTAATTAATGTTTACAAATACAGCTTTTGCTTTTAAAAATGTATCAGTAAATATTGAAATGAACATTGACATATTAAGAAATGCTGTAGAAGTATTTTCACTGTTAGTTAATGAGACCTTATTTTGTAAACTGTTAGTGTTTTGTTTATTATCTTCTCTTTATTGCCTGTCTGTGCTCATATCTTCTAGGATGTAAAAACACGGTATTGTTTCCAGTTGGACTTACATGAGGGTCAATGACACTGTGTCCGTGATAAGAAAAGAAAACATTCATATAAGTTTCATGTGGCTTTGAAAAATTTGAGAAAACCGAGAAAATTTGACTGTCATGTGGTCAACACATGTGAATGTCCACAACTTAATCATTATTTTCAAAATATATTTTCCAGGGTAAAATGTGTTTTATTCAAATATAACAAGTTATTAATGCATAAATATCATTATGACATTTTACAGCCTGAACTAACCTTGCCATATGAAAAGGTCAAGTTAGGGACCGTTCGGTATTTATGGAAGGGGCCACCGGAGGAAAATAGGGGAGGGTCATGTCTTTTTATTCTTTGTTGAGGGGAGGGTCATTCAACTTTTTTTAGTCTAGGGGGAGGGTCACCCAACTTTTATATACATGAAAACAGCAACATTTCAAAGTGGCTTGTTTGGTGCTATTTTTTTTCCATTTAGCTCCATGTTGATCTTGCGTTATCAGCCCCCCTTCGATATCAGATGGGTCTGACCCAACAAAAATCCAGTTTGGCGCTGTTTGACAGTGCGTGCGCACTTCAGTTCACGCTTAGAAAAAATGCATCATGTCAGAACAGAATGCCAATGGAATGTTTACCCGGCAAAGCTTTAAAGCACGAGCAAATAATGAACTTTTGTGATTGCGAATAAGTGCACAGTGTCCTGTGAGTGTAACTCCAGCGCTGCATTAACATGTGATGTGAACGTCGAGTTTTACAGTATTGGGACTGAGGCGCCAGAACTGCTGCTGATAGAATGTGCGCTGTAGCGCGATACTACCATATTTTAGTTCCATTCTTATTTTGTTTCCACAATGTGTAAGATGTAGGGCTACCACATCTTTAAATTACTATTAGTATTATTTAAGTTAACATAATAAAATACGTAGACCTACACCATAAAAACAAAAATTCGTTAAAATTGGCCGATTCCAGTGTTATAGACGTAACATTTGCAGTCAAAACTTGAAATATAAATTCTCAGAAAATGCATTTAATACCAATATTTTGGAGTCAAGACATTAGAAAAATAAAGGAGTCAAGACATTAGAAAAATATCAGTCTACACATTAAATTTTATATTTAATATGAGGGAAATACACATGTGACGTGACGTGACACAAAAAAATCTTTAACTTTTAGGTGGCAAAATATGTTTTAGTAATTCTTCTAGCCTATAAATTACACTGTGCAAACCAAAAGATATATACCCACCGGATGAATAAAGATCGGCCTCCACAGAACATAAAATATTATTTTTATTTTATTTTTCGTGTTCGCATTTATGTAAAAAAAAACAAACAAAAAAAAACAATGTTAGGGGCGTGACAGTTCTCCATTACGGACATGACTGCTCTGAAAGCGACTTTAAAAATTTCACAGAGACCTCAAACAGAAAGCACAAAGCCTTTCTTTAAAGTGAATTTCGTTTTTTAATTAATTGTATCTTAATTTTAATCAATGTTTCATCTGGATTTAATAAATAAGAAGTAAATATAGTAGAAAATAGATAATCACGGAGGCGCGGGCGAGTGAACTGGACTCTTGTCTCATAAATGAACCGAAACTCAGCGTAAGGTATGCTACTTGCCTCACAGACCTGAGAAATATATAGAAAGCTTGAAATGTCTACTTTTAAACAGAACAATTCAAAACGAAGGAAAACAGACTGCTTTCTGCTTATGAAATGTGCATTTCTCTCTGGCGCGTTCTGAGAAGATCTTTGCAGTCGACACAGAAAACACTTGTTTATTAATAAACAATTAAAATGTTTCCTTGCTATATTTGACATATTAATAATCATTACTTTTGCCGGTTCTTTGTGACAGCTTTTAGATGCTTTATTGGCAGCCCCACCCACATGTTGAACGAGTCACAAACATCAGCACCGAAAACATGATTTTTTTCAAATCTAAAATCAAAAATCGTGATACGAACCGAATCGTAGGTTTGGTCTATCGTTACAGCCCTAGTAAGATGAGAAAGCAAGAGTTTATGGTTTAAAAAAACACACAAAAAAAAGCAACGGCTATCTGAACATCTTTGCCAAGCGCAAACCAGTACAGAAGTAGGCTAATAATCAATAAATTATCGGGGACGGTCATGCCTTTTTTCACAAACATTTTGGAGGGTCATAGAAAAATGTATTGCTGGCGAAGGGAGGGTCATGTCTTTTTTGACGACAGATCTCAAAACTCCTCCGGTGTCCCCTTAAATAAAAAACGAACAGTCCCTTATCCGATTATTACCTTATGTGACTGTGTTTGGTCGCACCACATGAATTTAATTTAGCAGTTTACTGACTTGCATCCTCCTGCACACACACACACACACACACACACACACACACACACACACACACACACACACACACACACATACACACACACACACACACACACACACATATATAGCAGAATATACTCTCGACTGCTGGATTATTTACATCGTTGCAAAATGTACCTTTATTACCGCCCAGCTTTAATCTGCTTAATGCAACTATAATGCACAAAGATATTATAAAAAGTTAACATGATTTTCTGTCAAGCTGCTTTGAAACAATGTGAGTTGCAAAAAGTGCCATACAAATGTGTATTCGTAATTGATATTCAGTAATATTATTAATTTGACTGCACTAACAGCTTGAGATGATGAACCTGATTCACAACTGATGAACTTTACACAGTTATTGAACTGAACTGAATCAACAGTGAACTGAGTTGAGTTGAATAATGAGCAGAAATGTTTTTATTGTCTCTGATTTTATGAAGTTTGTATCATTCTATACCAGCTTTGAAACGATCTGTAGGTCTATTGGATAAAGCGCTGTAGAAATAAAGCTGACTTGACAAAAATGCCCAAATTAATTTTAATTCGGAATTATAAAACCTGATAATCATAAGAGAGCTTCATTCAAGTCATTGTGTGTTATGAAATGTATGCATTTTTAATGATTAATTAAATATATTGGACCAAAAATTTGAGTTTTGTCATTGGCCAAAAAGTCAGCCAATCAGTGAGCAGCTTGATTTCTCAGTAGAATATGCATGAGCCGGCCGGTGAACGTCCCTGTTCTGTGAGGAATTCCCAACCTCCACTTTAACTGGAACCATTTCTAATGCTTTAATACAGCAGAGAGGAGTCGGGCGTTATGAGGTGCAGTGGGATTGGGATATATAACCATATATCTCCTAAACCAGTAACCAAGATCCCATGGGATCCGCATCCCGACTGGCCTCGCTCATGAATCTGCTGGTTCCCTCGCCAGGAGCAATTAGAGCATTTGCAATTCCTTGCATGTATTGTGTTTCTTCCGCAGCAGTGAATCAACAGCCTGGCATGAGTCCCTCTGTTTCTCTGAACAAAACACACGACTCCAGCTCTGAACACACACACACACACACACTCGCTCGGGGAACACACACACACACACACACACACACACACACACACACACACACACACACACACACACACACACACACACACTCGCTCGGGGAACACACACACACACACACACTCGCTCGGGGAACACACACACACACACTCGCTCGGGGAACACACACACGCTCGCTCGCTCGGGGAACACACACACACACACACACACACACACACACACACACACACACACACTCGCTCGGGGAACACACACACACACACTCGCTTGGGGAACACACACACACACACACACACACTCGCTCGGGGAACACACACACACACACACACACACACACACACTCGCTCGGGGAACACACACACACACTCGCTCGGGGAACACACACACACGCTTGGGGAACACACACACTCGCTCGGGGAACACACACACACACACACACACACACACACACTCGCTCGGGGAACACACACACACACTCGCTCGGGGAACACACACACACGCTTGGGGAACACACACACACACTCGCTCGGACACACACACACACACACTCGCTCGGGGAACACACACACACACACACACACACACACACACACACACACACACACACACACACACACACTCGCTTGGGGAACACACACACACACACTCGCTCGCTCGGGGAACACACACACACACACACACACTCGCTCGGGGAACACACACACACACACTCGCTCGGGGAACACACACACACACACTCGCTCGGGGAACACACACACACACACACTCGCTCGGGGAACACACACACACTCGCTCGCTCGGGGAACACACACACACACACTCGCTCGGGGAACACACACACACACACTCGCTCGGGGAACACACACACACACACTCGCTCGGGGAACACACACACACACACTCGCTCGGGGAACACACACACACACACTCGCTCGGGGAACACACACACACACTCGCTCGGGGAACACACACACACACACTCGCTCGGGGAACACACACACACACACTCGCTCGGGGAACACACACACACACTCGCTCGGGGAACACACACACACACACTCGCTCGGGGAACACACACACACACTCGCTCAGGGAACACACACACTCGCTCGGACACACACACACTCGCTCGGGGAACACACTCGCTCTCCCGCCAGATTTCCCTGGTGAGACGGACTTGAGCTTTGATTGGATTTAGCCTTAAAGCTAGGATCATTATGTGGTCGTGCTAAAGGACTTATCGTTTGATGACGCTCTAAATGCTGAACTTTCAGATCTTGGCTTTATGCACAGCTGCACTACTTCCTGAACTTCAGCCAGCTCTTTGTTTCCTGTCTGCCATTATTGGACAAACTGATTAATCCAGGTGTGTCTGATTATTGTTACTGAGGTCAGGCACACCTGGATTAATCAGTTTGTCCAATAATGGCAGACAGGAAACAAAGAGCTGGCTGAAGTTCAGGAAGTAGTGCAGCTGTGCATAAAGCCTCACAGCCAATCAGAAGAGTGTGTGGGCGGAGTCTCTCTGCAAGTGCACTCACAAACAAATCAATCAAAACTCACAGCCAATCAGAAGAGAGTGTGGGCGGAGTCTCTCTGCAAGCACACTCGCAACCAAATCAATCAATACTCTCAGCCAATCAGAAGAGAGTGTGGGCGGAGTCTTTCTGCAAGCGGACTGCACTCGTAATCAAATCAATCAAAACTCACAGCCAATCAGAAGAGAGTGTGGGCGGAGTCTCTCTGCAAGCACACTCGCAACCAAATCAATCAATACTCTCAGCCAATCAGAAGAGAGTGTGGGCGGAGTCTTTCTGCAAGCGGACTGCACTCGTAATCAAATCAATCAAAACTCACAGCCAATCAGAAGAGAGTGTGGGCGGAGTCTCTCTGCAAGCGCACTGCACTCGGATAAGCATATAGTCAAATTCATAAATATTACGACTGAAATAATATTTGTCATAGAATACACTTGTTTGTTTACAGTTTGAATGTTCTTCTTTCCTTTGTTTATTTTCCAAATCTGAGGTGATTATCCACTGTCGCTTTCAGTACAGCTATAAATGATCATCAAAACCACATTCAATTATTTGAACATTAAATCCAGCAGATAATCAGGACCTGAGGTTCTCATTGCCACAGTTTGTATGTTGTGTTTCCGGCCACGACGTCACAGAAACAGAAAGCGTCTGTATAACAGATCTGGTCAGGACGTAAACTCTGATTAGCATGCTAACGAAACCGTGTGGTGGCGTTGGGTTAGATCTGCTGTATCAGCATCATACTTCGTTTTTTAAATGTATTTATAAGGTATATGCAACATTTCTCATCCATTATTCATCATTACGTAAGTTCCCAGGAAAGCGATGTTGTTGTTGAAGTGAAAGGTCTCGTCTGACCCTGGGTTAATTACCCGTCTGTGACCTTTCTCTCTCGCTTCACTAATGCAGAGACACACACACACACACACACACACACACACGCATTGATCCCTCGGGCAAATCAAGCCGTTACTCTGATCGATAAATCTTTTGTCTTCCCTGAAACCAAAAGCAATCTTACGTTTGTATAAAACATCTGATCTATCAGCATAAAGTCCTGGTCCACTGTGCAGTTTCTCTGGCCAGGATCTGCTCTCGGAGACTGAGGAGACATCCAGCAGCTTATACATCACGTCAGTGTGAAGCTAATGTCATCAACTGAGTGCTTATCAGGACAGAAACACCACAAATCAGTGGAGCACAGCAATGCCAGGGTTCAGGACTTATTACGCTACTGTTGCAAACAACCTGTTCTCAGAAGTGCATGAATACTGATTCTAGGGGCTCTATCTTGCTCCCAGCGCAACTGACTTTGTACAGCGACGCATGTATCATTCCTATTTTGCACCCGACGCACAGCGGACTTTTCCCTCCACAGACGCACGTCGGTAAATTAGGGAATGAACTTGCGCTCCCGGGGGCGGTTCAGGGAAAAGAGGAGGCGTGTTCCAGCGCAAACGTTCCCTGGTGCTATTTTGCAGTTTCAGAAAACAATTCCGCCACTGACCAGGAGAAACCTAGTCTAAAGTCAGTGGTGTGTTCAGATGCTATTTTAAGGGCGCATGCTTGGCCATAATGTAGCGTGTGCACAACACACACACACTTTGCCTCTCTCATCTACACACAGATGCAGCAGTTCTCATTTTTGCAAATCATACATTATTACAAGGAAAAATATTACCACACGAGGGAAATCATTGTTGTGTCCATGAAGATGTGAAAAAATAGGTATTAATCTAGCTTACACATTTACCCAAATTATCATACGCCTGTTTAACCGAAGCTAATTTGGGTGTGTTTCTCCATCCCCAATGTCACTTCTCTGTGTTTTACGGCCCTGATGAGAACGTCGGTCTCCTCGGCTGTGAACCGCTCCTGGTGTGCGTCTGGCGAATCCGCCGTTATAATAGCAATCCGCCATGGAACAAGCGCGCCTGCTCTTAAAAGGAATGTGAGATGATGCTCTGATTGGTTTATTTCATGTTACGCCCAAACCACACCTATGAGTAATGAAGCGACTTCAGACCAACACATTTTAGAGTCATTTATCCCGGCGGTATAATAGCAACAGCGAGATCCGCCCACAAAGTTACTTGCGTTTCGCGTTTGATACTTGCGTTTCAGATCGTTATAATAGAGCTCATGTAAGAGTGTAGGAGTCGTCATTAGCTGAGCTCCGTCTGAAGAGCGTAGGTTTGAAGTAAAGCGTAAGATTGCTGTTGATCGCGTCTCCAGGCTTCAGATATGGCATTCGTCACCGTTTGCTGGTCTAATGCATATTCATTAGGTCGAACTGCTGGCAATCACTCAGATCTGCACTGTAAACAGTCTGTACACTTTGACTCCGCTACTCTCCACAGTGTTAGGCACTACATGACTAATGCGAAAGTGTTCACGCCCGCGAGGGAAACTCTTCCTGGTGTTCGTTTACGGGCACTTCCCACAGGATACAGTAACACAGGCCTGAACTCTGACTCAGACGCATCACTAGCAGAACTGGGCGTTTCCAGCGGCTGGTCGGACCAAAGATATCATATGAGCTGTTTTATTTATTTTAATTAATTTGAATTAATTTTAAATCAGGTTTGTCATTTTTTGGGCCCTTTTTTCATAGAGTTTAACCTGAATTTATGCGATTGTTCAATAAACATCAACATTATATGTTATTATTATATATAAAATGTTTGTCATAATCACAGCTTTTATAATTTGTAAATATTAAAACAATTATCTAAAAAAAGAAAATCTGAAGTAACAAATTTAGCCTACTTACTAATAGCTAATGACTAAGTATAACTATAACTAATTATTAATAACTTATTTTCCATAAAAAATTTTTTTTAAATTATTTTATTATTACAATAACTTAAGTGCTTTACATTTACTCCTGACACTTTTTGGTCATGTTAAAGTGAAGACAGGTTTGTTGAATAATAACAGGATTGAATCATTGAATTTGATGAATACAGCCACTACAATTTATTATAAAATGCGATAATTTACTTGAAGGGTCCAAATGATACCGATCATTTATTAGGTTATAATTAAAATAATTATGGTCAATATTATGGTATTTTGTATGATTTTAATTGTGGGATGCAGTTGAGAAAGTCAAGACTTTTTATAGGCCAAAATCACAATTTTAAAGGGAAACAGACATTTTAATGAGTTTAAAACTAGCAGATTATATATGTTATATATGTACACCAAAGTGTACCCTATTACTCCAGTCTTCAGTGTCACATGATCCTTCAGAAATCATTCTAATATGATGATTTGATGCTCAAGAAACATTTATTATCAATGTTGAAAACAGTTGCTATTTTTGTAGAAACGATGAGACATGAATCTGATGGGCAAAAAGTTCGAAAGAACAGCTTCTTTTTTTTTTTTTTGTCACAAAGTGTTTATTTCTTCTTCTTTTTAAAATGATAATCCCAAACTTTTAAATGTTGGTATAAAGTTTTTGTATTTTATATTATTATATATTTTTCATTTTATATGATGTATTTTTGTATTTATTTCATATTTTTGCCTTCATTCTTATACAACAGTGTGGAAAGGATGCTGATGCTGACAGAAAAACATGTTCAGAAGAATGTAAACGGTGCTGATCATTTTCTGCCTGGATTAGTTCCTTCAGTCTATAATGCAGAGCGTAATTCAACATACAGCTTTGAAAAACCGGTACAGAAGATGCATATTTCCCGGCACACTGAGGCCTGTGTTTATGAGTGTAGGAGTGAGAGACGGCGTGCGATCCAGAGCTGACTGGAGTCTGTGGGCTTTTCCTTCAGGAATGTGAACATTTGTCCATTATACCTTTTAAATGCTGACATTCTGGTTATACATTTCAGGAAGGTTTGATCATCACAAGTTTTTGCAGTGTTGAACGCCTCTTCTAGACTTTCATATTGTCTTCGCAAAATGTCTCTCAACATTTATTTTGGGGAATCAATGCACAAAAAAGTTGAAACCAGTGCAATATTCTACATTAATACGAATAGGAGTTGTTTATTCACACTTGGAGTTATTCTCCTGCTTGAATGTCGATTATTTTCCTCATATTCTCCATTGTTGCGGCTCCTCTCTTCCCAGTCTGTCAGTAACGCTCTGTTTACTTCCTGTCTCTATGAAGCCCCTCCTTCTGAAAAGCACACTGTGCTCTGATTGGTCGGCTGGAGCAGTGTGTTGTGATTGGTCAAGTGTAATAATCAAATCGCATAATTCCCCACTATATAGTAGTATAGGCAAAAAACAGTATGTGACAAAAGAAGTATGTCCGAATAATAAAAGTATGTACACACTCGAACTGATTTACCCAGGATGTGGTAGATTTAAAAAAAATATATATATATATAATAATAATAAAATTATATATTTTTTTTTACATTTTCAGAACATCGTCTATATATAATTTATAATAGTCAATTATATTTATCTTAATTTTTATAATTTTCTTGTCTTTTTTGCAGTGCATAGAAGCGAAGAAGTATTGCTGGTATTTTGAAGGAGGATACCCCATCTATTTCATGTAAGTACTATCACTTTTATTCTCAAACTCTCTTACCTGTCATGTAACCAATCAGATCAACGTGTGATCGTCAACCAGTGGATCTCTGAGCTGAGTGAGTGAGTGGAGGCGGGGCTCATTTGCATATTCATAGAGTTGCGCATACTAAATGAGGCAAGGGTGTTGAGTTACATTCAAGATATTTTAAAGGGATATGTAAAATGGATAACTATATTGTATGGCGGAATACCATAGCAAGTGCTTGTAAGCACTTCGACTTGGCGCAGTAATATCTTCACTCGTGAAAAATCCTCTCACCGGCCCCCGCTCCCTCTAGTGAAGATATTACTACGCCAAGTCGAAGTGCTTACAAGCACTTGCTATGGTATTCCGCCATACAATATAGTTATCCATTTTACACGCTTAGAAAAGCGCAACGTTTTGTTTTGTGTCACCGTCCTAGGTCGAGTTACATAGGGAAAACGTGGAGGTGTTTGGTAGCTTCTCTGCTTGGCCCATATTGAATGAACTGGGCTAAGCTAAGTGCTAACAAAGTTTCGCCGCAAGACAGAGCGATTGAGTGCACGCACTGAGACGAGAGAGGTATGTATCAACTCATCTTAGTTAAGGGAATAACATAGTTTAATATGAAAAAACGGTGGAGTATCCCTTTAAGGCATGAAGACATTATTCTTCAAGGAAAAATGTTTAAATATGTCATTTTGGTGAGTTTTAAGGGATAAAACCATTGGTTATAGTAAAACAGTGGTTTTGTTCATCTCTCTTATTTTATTAACATCCTCTCAGCGCTCCACAATCACCATGCATCAACTCCACAGATCTCATTATGCCAGAACATCTGACATTCGCTCCACTTAATCCTGCCATCTGTCAAGCGTAGTGCACTAACACCACAGTCCCTGTCACTCGGCGGCCATCTTTGAGACGCAACAGAACAGCTGATTCTCTAAAGCTGTTCACCAAGACTACGACTCAACATTTGAAATCACCAATGAAATCCAACAGCGACTGTCTCATAAATGTTCTTT
>NW_028118322.1:20000-37500 GCF_965113295.1 Leuciscus leuciscus | reverse complement strand
GATGTGATTGTGATTGTTGTATATCACTGGTGTAATGGTGATGATCATGCGCTCTAGCCTCTGGTTCTCTCATCAACGGCCCATTAGTTATGCTAATATAATGAAGTCACTGTAATGGGGCTCATTCATTTCCTCCGACCTCGCGGCTCGACTCAGTATGTGGCACAGCTTGCTCTCAGTGTGCGTTACTGGAGAAAATAAAGAAAACTAGCAGTCTGATGCTGTTCCCCATGAGACACACAGTATAAGGTTGAATACTTGATTTGCTCTCTGGTTTGACTCTACATGAGCTGGGCTTCACTGGGTCGAGCGAGCTTTCTCTTGATTAGCGAGTCTCGGTCATTAGCAGATGCTGTTGAGCTGAAGCTCTTGGCAAAATGTCCTTTGGTTCGTACAGTCTTCTTATTCTGTCACGTTGAAGAGCAGTAATCCCTGTTGGAGATCTCCTCGCCCATCACGGGACACAATACACACTCATCAAACCTTCAGTACATATCCCAGACAGAACCATGGTGTCGGCCCAGATCCGGCCCACATGTGGGATCCACGTGTACCAGACGAGCCGGATCTGGGCCGACACTATCGTTCTGTTCGGGATCAGATCAGCACAGATGAGCTTTCAGCGCCCCGTCACACACTCGACGCAATGCAGCGCCGGGCGCGACACAAGTGTGTTTTGCTAAGTACGCAGTTTTAATTTTCTCGTCCTGCGCCGCGTTGTTTAAATAGCGAATGCATTAGCGCTCATCTGTGGCCCATGAGCTGCTGGTCTGAGAACGAGTGTGTGTTCCGGCGCATTGATGGAGCGTTGCTATTTTGAGAAACTGAAATAAACTGAGCCGTTGACCGACTGAAACCTGCTCTAAAGTCAATGGCACAGTATTGTTTTGTTTTTTAAAGGGGTTGTCGGATGCAAAATTGACTTCTATATGGTGTTTGCATATAAATGTGTGTTTGCAGTGTGTGGACACAACCACCATACAATGAAAAAAATCCATTCGTTCTTTTTTTAATCTTCAGAAAGTCTAAACACTCTCAATAATCAAGCGTTTGGATTTTCTGACATCACTATGATGTCACGACCATGAACCCGTCCACGACCACTGACCACGAGTTGCTCATTATCATTTAAAGAGACATGCACCGAAACGGGTCGCTGTGAACAGAGCTGGTTTTGAGGAGGCTAGGGTAAAGGGTGTTGTTTTACACAACCATTGAGGAATTTTAACCAAAGTATGTTACAAACTTTACATGAACACCCTAAAGAGTCATACCAACTTGTGGACAATGGATGACTGATGACCCCTTTGAAGGGCGCATTAGTATAGCGAGTCCACAATGCGCTACACTTTGTCCCGTAGATGTTCTGCTTTAGCCTTAACCTCGCACACACACACACACACACACACACACACACACAGCTTTAACCTCGCACACGAGTAGATCCATTTCCTCGCTAGAGAAGCGTTCAGTTTTTTCCGCTTGCTAATTCCGTCAAGTAAATAGCGAATCTGCCATGGCACGAGCGCAACTGTCTTTTAAAGGGAATGGAAGACAAGTCTCTGATTGGTTTATTGCACGTTATGCCCAAAACACACAAATTACTCATTAAGAGAATAGAGACGACCCTTTTAGACCAGCGCTGGGAGCGCCGACATGCGCTCAGATCG
This sequence comes from Leuciscus leuciscus, assembly GCF_965113295.1. Lineage (NCBI taxonomy): Eukaryota > Metazoa > Chordata > Actinopteri > Cypriniformes > Leuciscidae > Leuciscus > Leuciscus leuciscus. Next base: position 35,830 of record NW_028118322.1, on the reverse strand, counting down.
TTAAAATATGGCCCTCTGTCTGTCACTTCACATGCACAGCTTCAGATTGCTCTTTATTCAGCCGGAAGGTGTGTGTTCTGCTCTTTAGAAAAGCTCACACAACAAAAGAAAAAGGCTCATCAAAGTTTGTCTAAATTTGTGTTGGGTAAAACATGAGAACTGAGCAAATATTTTCAGGAGGAGACTGAAAATGAAAGTAAACTACAGTAAAATACTGTAATACAGTCAAATATACAGTAAACGACCGGCGTCAGCAGCAGTGCTCATAGTGTAGATCCTCATGAGAACAGATTGAAGAGTGAATCCACCGTTCTTACTCGAGTAACCCAGCGACAGTCACTATATCTCAGTGTGTTAAAGATTCACATTCCTCTGTTTCTACAGGCCAGTGTTGGGTTTGTTCCCGATCACAGATGCTCAAGGCAGTTTGGACAGGGGTTAATTGAGAGAATCTGAATAATTAATGCTTCTTGGCCTATTTCATATTTCAGGTAATATCTGCATGCAACGGCAGCACATTCTTGAATAAATAATGCTCTGGTACATCGGGAAGACAACAGAAAACAGAACATCATTCAGATTAGCATTCAGTTAACATGAAGGAATAAAAGAGCAGTGGCAAGGGGGAAAATAGCATTAGCCGGTCAGTCTTGATTGTTAATTGGTTGTTGGTTTCATCAACTAGCTAGTCAAATTTGGTAGGACTGGGGGATATGACGATATATATAAATGAGCTCCGCCTCCTTTCAGATACCAAAATACCCCACAGATCATTTATTACAAAATTTGCCCCTTTTTGGGTGTGAGCAAAAACACGCCGTTTTTGTGTGTCTCTTTAAATGCAAATGAGCTTTAGCTCCGCCTCCGTTCAGAAGAGGGCGGAGCCTTTACACAAGCTTCAGAAACTCCGGCAATAACAGAACAGGCCAATCTCACTCATCCAGAATCCCAGAATAACCAGTAGCGAGTGCAGCCTTACGGAGAGACTCAGGAAGAGTTTCTGAATGTTAGTGGAGACATTTCTGTAGTTGTTGTGGAGTTACATTGATCATCTCATCATCATGTTTAACTTCTCCACAAGTGTCCACAGTTCCTGATGTGTTTATAAGACAGCGGTGACATGTTCTGGTCAATAGTGTTCAGTGCTCGTCTGTGCTCAACCACAGAACAGTTTCAGGCTTTGCTGGATCTTTATCAGTGCGTTAGAACTGGTCTCTGTTGTCGCGTGTGGAACCAAATGTCGGCTGGTATGTGTAAACGTGCAGATTAAGGGCCGGTAATATTATAATAAGATCCTCTTCATACGTCAGAAGGAGAGCGAAATCTGATCGGATTATTTGTTGTCATGCTTGCAGAGAAAGACTCACCAGAACACAGTTACTGGGTTTCACTTTTCACGTTTTCTGGGTTGGTAGAAGTAGCCTGACTACGTCAGACTTCCTACTTCCGCTAATTTCATTTCGCTCCTGTAGTCAGTCTGAGATAGCAGCCTATCTTTCAGTTTTCCACCGGCCTGAAAACAGCCGGGCCAATCAACGAACAGAGGGCGGGCTGAGAGCCGTGACGTAGACGCTGATTGTACCGTGGATGCGTAGATTTACTTCACATAATCTGCAGAAGTCATTCACAGCCATGATCACTTCGGTATTTCGCTCGATGGTTTAGTTTTTGCATCATACATGTGTTTACTGTGGAAGTTAGATGCGGCTGAGCATGCGCATAACACACACCATAACCAAACGTTATGTGATTGGCTTACGGGTAACCAATGATTTTAAACTTCAGACAAGCGCCCCCCCCCGCGCGAGAGAAAACACTTCTCTATTATGCCCTTCCAGACTCTGTATACGAAGCAAAGTGAAGTAGCAGAGTCTGGTATTACCAGGCTATGGTAGAAGCACCGATTATAACACTTACACACGGGAAAAGTCAGATTTTCATCATATGACCCCTTTAAGTCTTTCTTTAGTGGGCAGGAGTTAGTGACATATTAGAGTGATAAAGAAACCTGGATGAATGAGGAATAAAGAGCGGGACGTGCTTGATGCCGAGAGTTGTTTATAGTGCAATACGCCACAGATAACTCATATTCACTGTTCAAACACTGACAAGCAGCTTTCTTTGCGCGACTAGATGAATCTAAGTATTCATGTAAAGATATATGTCTTGAGTAAAGATAAACAGATGGAAGAATCAGTAAAGTGACACCAGCCTAATAAACCTGCTCTGTCATTAATGTTAATCTAACAACGAAAGACCGAGAGAAAATCACTCACTGCTCTCGACTGAGTCACTTTTGTAGCTTTAATAAATATCATTTATCATTATAACCCCTCATTATAACACATTTACAAAATCTTAAATCTTAAGTCTCTTCATCTGTCATTCCTTCACTTCCCAGTGCATATCCATGCTTTATTAAAGAAGAATTGTGATGTCAGTCAGGAGATGTGTGTAATACAGCAGGAGAGGTTGTGGAAGAGAAACTTTACACGAATGCTTCCATCATTAGTTAAAATCCCACAAGCACATATGATGTTCTTTGATGGTTCATCTCGCAAAATATTAGTATTCTGTGAATCAGTGGATGTATTTTCACTCCAGTTTCCCTCTGCTTCGTTCATCACTGTTCATGTTTTCCGTGATCACTAGTGGAGTGGAATGGGAATGATCCGATGTGTGTTTTGACGTGTGGATGTTCTGGTCCACAGATGCCGCTCGTATGAAGACTGCTGTGGGACTCGCTGTTGTGTTCGGGCTCTCTCCATACAGAGGCTCTGGTACTTCTGGTGAGAACGCCCTTTTACTCTGCTTTTCTACAGTTTCAATTGTGTTTAATTTCACTCTTTAAAATAAAGGTTATCGGCATCAATAGTTCCACGAAGAACCCTTTAACATCCATGGAATCTTTCCATTCCACAAAAGATTCTTCAGATTATTAAAATGTTCTTCACACTAAGAAAAAAAAGCCTTTTAAAGACTGTTCACCCAAAGGCTCTTTGGAGAATAAAAACATTAAAAAGGTAATTAGTCACAATTTATCTCACAATGACATTTATTCTCAGAATTGCGAGTTTATATCACAATTTTGACTTTATAACTCACAATATTAAAGTTTATTTCTCACAATATTGAGAATAAAATTCAGTGGCGAAAATTAGCTTTAAAAAGATAATTCTGACTTTATAACACACAATTCTGAGATAATAGTCAGAATTGTGAGATTAAAAGTCACAAATACCTTTTTTATTTTTTATTTTGTGGTGGAAACAAGCTTCCACGTTATCTGTTGCAACATGAAGCTGATTATTGTTGTCACACGTTTGCTTGATGAGGGCTGTGATTGGCAGATCGTGTTGTTCTCGTCTCTGATAGGCTGCTGCTGATGATGGGCGTGCTCTTCTGCTGCGGCGCGGGATTCTTCGTTCGCCGGCGGATGTATCCGTCTCCGCTCAGCGAAGATCCGGCCTTTAACGTGTCCTTCACCAGACAGCCGGTCAGCACTCCAGGTGAGGACTCAGCTCATGCCAAACCATCTCAACACCTGAAGGTTTCATACATCAACTGAGCAGAAATCAGCATGAGACCCTGGACCACAAAACCAGTCACAAGGGTCCATTTTCTGAAATTGAGATTTATACATCACATGAAAGCTGAATAAATAATTCATAGGACAATATTTGGTCGAGATACAACTATTAGAAAATCTGGAATCTGAGGATGCAAAAAAAATCCAAACATTGAGAAAATCTCCTTTAAAGTTCTTCATTTATGTTCACGATTGTGCTTCATTCACTCACAAACATAAATGCTTTATATATTTACGGTAGGAAATTTACAAAATATCTTCATGGAACATGATCTTTACTTAATATCCTAATGATTTTTGGCATTGAAGGAAAATCGATAATTTTGACCCATAAAATGTTTTGTTGCCACAAATATACCCGTGCGACTCGAGACTGGTTTTGTGGTCCAGGGTCACATATCTTCCCCAAACTCTGTCTAAGGCATCAGTCACTGATTGACAGCTCCTAAATCTCCTGAGATGATTACCTAGACAAAACTTCTGTGTATTTGTGCAGTTTTTGTGTTTATATGTGTAGTTTCACATCAGTCTCGATGAGGTTAGGACGCTGGCTATGTGAACAGCTCACTAGGTTTTGGAACAGAGCCGGAGTGTGTTATATTCGGAAACTACAACAGGACAAATCTCGTCCTTATTGATTATGATTATGATGCTGCTGCTACAAAATATGTCCCTCATCTCACAATGTGGCCTTTTTCTGAGCCAAACCCGGTTTGTAAACGCAGCTCCCGAATCCTCCCTCTCCATTAGTGTTGGTAAAGGCAGATATTACGAGTCGGCTCCTGCTTACAGCCAAGGCTGGCACTCCAACACACACTTGATTTATTTCCTCATCTCTGAGCCAAACCAGCAGAAAACTGCAAATGAGTCATTCAGTGTGTGAGCAGATCCGAGCCAACATACGCCACACACACCACACACACACCACACACACACACACACTGTCCTCGTGTGCGGGAAACAGGACTTCTGGACTGGCTGTTTCGTCAGCGAGTGCTTTGTTAGTCTCTTGCTGTTTTCATGTGTTCACTGTCAAATCAAATGTTGCTTCATTTGGCTGCGAAACAAGAGTGTAATTCAGATCTTTAAAGGAATATTCAGAGTTATTTTCTCTTTCTGTTCTCTGCGTCCGTGTCATGTTGGCATGAAAGCTGGTTTCTGCCACGGAATACAAAAAGGTTTATATCTCACAATTCTGACTTTATTTCTCGTAAGTCCAATTTGAGGGAAAAAAAGGCAAAATTGTGAGTTATAAATTTAGAATTGTGAGGGAAAAAAGTCTAAATTGTGAGATATAAAGTCGTAATTACTCTATATTGTTTTTTTTACTCTATGGTAAAAACAAGATTCCTGGAATTGAAGTTATTGAAATGTTTCAGCTCATCCCTCAGTTCACAGTAACGCACTCGTAATGAAACCCTAGAAGGAAAGTGATCCACAGGAGAGCAGGAATGCCGAGCTCAGACTTCTGTGGAAGGACTTACAGAAAAAAAGAGGTTTGGTACTTGAGCTGAAAGTGGCCTAAATTGTCTGTTTTGGGTGGATTTTGATCAGTTTTTCTCTCAGCTCAATGTAAAGAGAGATAAAAAAAGCCTTTCATGTCTGTTCCTGGTGAAAGTAAGCAGGTTTGATCTGGTTAAGACAAGAGTTGATAGTCAAATCAAATCAAATTTGGTTTATAAAGCACATTTAAAATCAAACTTGGTTGGCCAAAGTGCTGTACAGGAAAGAGAAAAACAAAACAGGGCAAGAAACATGAAAGTTACGGTAGATTAAAAGCACAAGAGAAAAGATGCCTTTTTAGCAAGGATTTATATCCAGCTTATGTGGAAGCTGTTTAGACATGTAGGGGTCTGTTGCTCCACCACTGCGAACGCTCGATCACCCCTGCATTGTAAGCGAGATCGTGGGACAGACAAGAGATGTTGATCTCTTGATCTATGTGATCTGGATGGATTGTGAAGGACAATAAAGTCAGAAAGGTATTTGGGGGCTTGGTTGCTGAGAGATTTATAAACAAATAATAACATTTTAAAATCAATGCTGTATCGGACTGGTAACCAATGCAGAGAACGTAGGATTGGGGTGATGTGATCTCGTTTTCGGCTGCCAGTGAGCAGACAGTTCTGGACCATCTGGAGACGAGAGATGGAAGAGAGAGGTAACCTGACATATAAGGAGTTACAGTAGTCGAGTCGTGTTGAATAAAATCTTTCCTGGAGCTCAAACAGCAGAGTTGGCACTTGCAACACCAAGTTTCATGGGTTCAATTCCCAGGGAAAGCAAGAATTGATAAGAATGTAAAAATGTGTACCTTGAAATGCAATAAGTCGATTTGGATAAAAGCGTCTGCCAAATATGTAAATGTATAAATGGCTTGACTTTGGCTAACCGGCATAGGTGGTAAAAACTGGCGCTGACTGTGGGATTTATTTGTTTGTTCAGTTTTAGACTACTGTCGAGATCAAAGTTTTTAACTTCGGAAGTAAGGTGTGGTGTGGTGTGATCATAGAGCTCATTTGGACCAAATTGGATAATTTGGGTTTTATCATTATTAAGCAACATGAAATTGTTAGTGAGCCACAGCTTGAGTTCATGAAGACAGTCTTGTAAACTCTTATATGTAGAGTTATCTTTGTGTTTTATAGGTATAGAGTTGGTATAGGTATAGGGTGTCATTCGCATAACCGTTGTGCGACACACCACATCTACTCATACAGTAATGGATCCTGAGGGTAGCATGTACAATGAGAATAGTAGAGGTGCCAGAATCGAACCCTGGGGTACCCCACAACTGAGGTGAGTCGCAGATGATGAATGAGTACCGAATCTAACAGAAAAACTTCTGTTTGATAGGAAAGACTGGAACTATTTGAGTACCGTACCGTACATGAGATACCAATCGAACGTTCCAGCCGAGATAGGAGAATCTTATGATCTACAAAGTCAAAAGCTGAACTCAAGTCAAATAGCACTAAAGCCATGGTGTCGCCAGCATCTGTCGTTATTAAAATGTTTTTTAAAAGAGCAGACTCAGTGCTGTGAAGGGGTTTGAAGCCAGATTGAAAAATATCAGGAATAGAATGAGTGTGCAGTTCTGTCGCTGTATAAAGATTGATTTTTCAAGAATTCGAGTGACGGTTTCTTGAGGATGGGAGTCGCAGTGGCGAGTTTGAAACAAGCAGGGACAGTCCCAGTCGAGAGACAGATATTAATGAAACGCAAAATATCCTAACCAACAGTGTCAAATACCTGTTTTATAAAACGAGAATAAAGAATATCTGGAGAAGAAAAGGTGGATTTTAGTTTTGAAGTGATTTCCTTTCATGTCTGAAGGGAGACCAGTTCAACTTGGCTCCACTGTGAGCAGGAGAAAGTGGGATCCATCAAGAAATGATGGAAGTTTTCACACTCAGTGGAGGAGATCAGAGTTAAGGAACAGTTCTGGAACAGTGCGGATTTTTTACGATGATGTCGGATATGAATTTATTCTTAGCTGTCTTTTAGAAATTATTTAGTGAAATATCAGGCGAATATCGCTATTTATCCATGGCTGGGGCTTGTTTTGTGGATAGATAAGCTTTCAAGGTGCAGTGGAGTCTAAGATGTTGGAGCATTTGTTATTAAACGCTTGTATCTGCTCATCGACATCAAGATAAGAGTAAAGGAGTCAGAGATGAGAGAATTATCGGCCTCCGAGTACATTTCAGAAAACACATGAGAATGCGAGGTTAAGGAGCGAGACCAACGAGCGTGGAGTGGTACTGTTGTGGGTGGTGCTGGAGGGAATGTTGAAAAGAGCAATGGTTTGTGGTCAGAGATTCATCAATTTCAATATCAGCCACAGACAGACCATATGACAGTATTAAATCTAATGTATGACCATGGCAATGAGTGGGATCATTCACCCACTGAACAATATTTACAGAAGTTAAACAATTTTTTGGCTAAAGCATTAGCAGAACAGCAGACATGAATGTTAAAATCACCAACTATTAAAATATGGTCATATCTAGTCAGGACAATCCCCAAGAGATCTGCAAACTCATTTATGAAGTTACTGGATGAAGGTGGACGGTAGATTCCGTAACAGTTTACAGTTTTAGAAAGTAAAACTGGATAGGAAGAGTTTAGATGAATTTCCTGTTCAGTTGGAAACACCGTACTTGGAAACACCGTACTGTTTTTAAAAATAGTCACAAGTCCGGTTAACCGGGGAGTGTTAACGAAGTCAAACTCCAGGGGAACCAATTCAGAAAAAGCACTGAGATCACCTCTTTTTATCCATGTTTCAGTCAGTCACTGTTAAGTCCCCGGCTTGTCTAGGGGTGTGGGACTAACAAACAGATATATACCCAGAGTGGAAAAACCACGGATGACTCAAAACATGTGTCAAGTTCATGTATTTATTTATTTCAGCCCTATGTAAAGTAAACTACAAAAATACTCAATAAAAAAGTGCAACACAATATACAGTCTCCACGGCTCCCACCGCGTTACTGAAAACGCACACTGAGATTGCCCGCCGCTCAACACGCCGACTTCCAGCTGATCGGGAACCCCGGTCTGACAGCTGCCTCTACAGAGTCACTTGACAGACGGCGTGGGGAGAAGCTAAGATCAGCACCCAGCAGATCGCGCTACAAACCACACAGTAATCCACACAGTAGTTCACACAGGAGTTCACACAGGAGTTCACACAGTCTGACACGAGCCGCCCAGGAAAAGTGAGAGACTCGAGAGCACTTCACTGGCTTAACTTATACACCCCACTAATTGCAACTGATCCGCTTCAGCTGCGGGATTCTCACCGCGTCTCCCCCCGGCGTCTCCTTTCGTGTCTCCCCCCCGCGTCTCCCTCCGCGTCTCCTCCCGCGTCTCCTCCCGCGTCTCCTTCCGCGTCTCCTCCCGCGTCTCCTCCCGCGTCTCCTCCCGCGTCTCCTTTCGTGTCTCCCCCCCGCGTCTCCCTCCGCGTCTCCTTCCGCGTCTCCTCCCGCGTCTCCTTTCGTGTCTCCCTCCGCGTCTCCTTCCGCGTCTCCTCCCGCGTCTCCTCCCGCGTCTCCTTTCGTGTCTCCCCCCCGCGTCTCCTCCCGCGTCTCCTCCCGCGTCTCCTTTCGTGTCTCCCCCCCGCGTCTCCTTTCGTGTCTCCCTCCGCGTCTCCTTCCGCGTCTCCTCCCGCGTCTCCTTTCGTGTCTCCCCCCCGCGTCTCCTTCCGCGTCTCCTCCCGCGTCTCCTCCCGCGTCTCCTTCCGCGTCTCCTTCCGCGTCTCCTCCCGCGTCTCCTCCCGCGTCTCCTTCCGCGTCTCCTTCCGCGTCTCCTCCCGCGTCTCTTCCCGCGTCTCCTCCTGCGTCTCCTCCCGCGATAGAACTTCAAAAGCGCACCGCATAGATAGCCAGATAGGTTTGACTGAAGCGGTGGTGAGAAAAACTCATAGTTGTTTAGATCGGGGTAGATCCCAAAAGGCATGGAATGATAAATGTTATCATAATCGATCAACGAGTGACAACATAAAAACAACAGAGTCAATAAAAACATTGACAGTAGCATAGAGGGCAGACGGCAAGCCACACACACCGGCGCCATCTTTGACAACACTTTGATAGTATTTGATACAGAGGGCTGATTAATGATCTGTCACTCCAGATTCATGCAGCATGTGTAATACTTTAATATTGTGGTCATGTTTTCAAAACAATGTAATAGTTGAGCATGTTAAACGTTTATATACAGTGCTGCACACAGTCCTACAAGACTTTTATTATGAAATGTGTTTCACATTCATCTTTACACATTTACATTTACATTTATTCATTTAGCTGACGCTTTTATTCAAAGCGACTTACAATTGCTATATATGTCAGAGGTCGCACGCCTCTGGAGCAACTAGGGGTTAAGTGTCTTGCTCAGGGACACATTGGTGTCTCACAGTGGATTCGAACCCGGGTCTCTCACACCAAAGGCATGTGTCTTATCCACTGCGCCACCACCACCACACATTGAGGAATGAGTCAAAATGTGGGATGTGAAAAATGTGCAGAGAACTGCGAATAAACAATGCTTTACAATTGGCAATGTTCATAGTTTCATGATAAACTGTTTTCCCAACCACTAAAACACATATTAGGAAAATAGGTCACCTTTGTATGACTTTAATAAGTTTGTATCTGTTCTGAGGGAAAATGACCCGAGTCATTATATTTGCTACTTGAGTGGAAAAATGAATTTAAAATCTGAATACGGCTGCAATTCCTTGGGTTGTATTGCTAAGGCTTTTATTTTTCAAAGCACAAATGAACATGAAAAAGGAAAAGCACTCTCTGCTTTATCTAGTTAAATGGAAAAACAAAATAAAAAGGGTCGCTTGAGCTCCAGTTTAAGCAAACAAAGCTTGACACGCATCAATGAGACTGAAGCTAAATCAATACAACTGCTAGAAGTCCAGTTTATTACAGTAAATCTGAAGGATATCTTGCATTCGGAAACAAATTCAGCTCTAAAAAATATGTAGGCTTCATAAAACACCATAATTATTCAGCAGCCTACAGCACTTTAACTCTTTTACAGCACAGCGCTTCTACATTCCCTTCAGCTCATTCATATCTGACGGAGCTGTCAACAATATTCATAGTCTGCATGTCAGGTACATAACCAGGAGTTTGTGCATTCACTGATAATGGTAAGTGCTTGCAGAAGAGCTGCTTCTTGAATGCTTTGATGGTTTCAGCAGAGCTGGAAGAGATTGGCAGATCATTTCACCAGAGAGGAACAGAGAGAGTGAAGGTTTTGAAAAAAAAAGCAATTATATATATATATATATATACAGTGCTGCCTGAAAGTTTGTGAACCCCTTGCAGAATCTGTGAAAATGTGAATAATTTTTAAAACATAAGAGGGGATCGTACAACATGCATGTTATGTTTTATTTGCTACTGTCCTGAATAAGATGTTTTACATAATAGATGTTTACATTTAGTCCACAAGACCAAAAAAATTATAATAATGATGTACCCTTGATTCCTAATACTGTGTGGTTACCTGGATGATCATGGCCGTGTTTGTGTTCTGTGATGGTTGTTCTTGAGTCCCTTGTTTGCCCTGAGCAGTTCAACTGCACAATGTTCTTCAGAAAAAATCTCCAGGGCCTGAAAAATCTTCAGTTTTCCAGCATCTTTTTCATATTTGAACTCTGTCCAGCAGTGACTGTATGATTTTGAGATCCATCTTTTCACACTGAGGACGACTGAGGGACTCGAACACAACTATTAAAGCAGGTTCAAACATTCACTGATGCTCCAGAAGGAAACATAATGCATTAAAGGGCTGGTTGATTATGATTTCACTTTTCTAACTTTAGTTAGAATATGCTAATCAATGACTAGAAGACAGCTACACATAAGATACATAAATTCATCAACTAACCATTCAGAAATGGTGTCTACATGTTGTCACTTCTTCTTGAGTCTCGCCATCTTTGTCTGACTCTGTTTTGAACATAAAATGCTTAACGTTTTTGATATTTTCAGTGCATGTCTGTGTGAGGTAATCGAAGCTGCTAAGAACTAGCTGTTGTAGCTCCGCCCCCTGTGCCGGGAGCAGCAGCTCATTTGCATTTAAAGGGACAGACACAAAAATAGTGCGTTTTTTTTATTTATTTAAACATGCTATATAAAATATATGTGGGGTATTTTGAGCTAAATCTTCACACACACTCTGGGGACATGAAAGACTTATTTTACATCTTGTGAAAAGGGCATTATACCACCCCTTTAAGAGTCAGGGGGTGAAAACTTTTGATGTCCTGGCGCACCCAGGCCAAACATCAGCTTCTGTGTCTTCAGCAAGCGCTCTGTGTGAAACTGTCTCTGTCTAATTATTGTTGTTTGTCCACAAGCATATTATATATCCAGACACGAGTATAATGGCGAGCAAATAGCATTTTGGATCGTGTGTTCCTCCCTGCCCTGGCTTCATTACGAGTGGGGATTCACATGGTTTGAGTTGTTTGTTTGGGACTTGCTTCGACCTATCAGAAGGTGACGATGTTTGGTCTGGGTGTGCTTTATAGCTTCCTGCCATGACGTCACCCGCCTCTACGCCATTGGACTGATTTCACAAGTGCTTCATGACGCACTCACACAGAGCGTTCCCACAGCGTCATCTCGACGCAACGTCTCAGTCCCTCTTCAGGGAACCGAGGTTACAGACGTAACCAAGGCGTTTCCTAACCAACTTCCAGCTTGGCACAGAAGTTCATTTCACATCCAAAATGCACTAAAACTAGCGAAACACTTCATTCATGATCAGCTCATTCTTACAGAACACTAGCAGAGGATTCACTCAGCAAACACACATTGGGCCCTATTTTAACGATCTGAAACGCAAGTGTCAAAGCGCAAAGCGCAAGTAACTTTGTGGGCGGGTCTCGGCGCTGTTGCTATTTTCCCGGCGGGATAAATGACTCTTGCGCCAGGCGCAAATCTAAAATGGGTTGGTCTGAAGTAGCTTCATTATTCATAGGTGTGGTTTGGGCGTAACGTGAAATAAACCAATCAGAGCGTCATCTCACATTCCCTTTAAGAGCAGATGCGCTTTTTCCATAGCGGATTGCTATTGTAACGGCGGATTTGCCAGGCGCGCGCCAGCAGCGGTTCACAGCCGAGGAGAGCAACGCTCTCGTCACGGCCGTAAAAGAGAGAAGTGACATTGAAATGGAGAAACCCACCCAAATTAACTTCGGTTAATTTGGGTAAATGTGTAAGCTAGATGTATGCTTTTATAATAAATTGTTTATCTATCTATCTATCTATCTATCTATCTATCTATCTATCTATCTATCTATCTATCTATCTATCTATCTATCGTAATAATGTATGATTTGCAAAAATGAAAACTGCTGCTTCTGTGTAGATGAGAGAATCAAAGTGCGCGTTGTGCTCACGCTACATTGATTATGGCCAAGCATGCGCCCTTAAAATAGCATATGAATAACATGCGCAACGCGCCACTGACTTTAAACTATTTTTTCCTGGTTAGTGGCGCAATTGTTTTCTAAACCTGCAAAATACCATGAAGGAACGTTTGCGCCGGAACACGCCTCCTCTTTGCGCTGAACCGCCCCCGGGAGCGCAAGTGTATTTCCTAGTTAACCGACGTGCGTCTGTGGAGGGAAAAGTCCGCTTTGCGCGGGTGCAAAATAGGAATGATACATGCGTCGCTGTACAAAGTCACTTGCGCTGGGTGCAAGATAGGGCCCTTAATCACTCATAAAACACTAACAGGAGCATTATACAATCATATCTTTTGTAAAAATGTATTTTATAATTCACTTCAGTTTGTTACATGATCCATGTTTACTTTACTATACAAAAATGATTCCTAAGTTTTTTATTCCCCCTTTTGAATGGATGGTAATAAAGCTGTAGATCTAATTGTTTTGATAGCATTTAATTTATTGTATGTGGAAATGTAGTAAACTGCTGTCTTATTCAATGCTGAATCATGTTAGGTTTCGAACTTCAGTTGAACAGTTTTATAAGGAGTATGTAAACATGTGTGGAACATAAATTAGATTGAATTATCTCAGTACGAGAGCAACTTTTATTATGACAGCAGCTTTATATCAGAGACAGTTTTTATAGCGCTAGTAAACCTTGACATTAATTCAATCCATGTGTCTCCAACAGTCTCTCAGCAGCCGGGCATGCAAGGCTACGTTGACCCCTGTGTCGCCATGACGACGGCCCTGGCCCCCGCCTACCCTGGTCCGACCCCGGCGACGCACGTGATGAGCTCCTTCCCTCCGCCCCCGTCCTACTGTAACCAGCCGCCGCCGTCGTACGAGCAGGTGTTCAGCGGCGCCGAGAAGAAGAGCCACACACAACCCTCGCAGTGAGGACACACACACACACACACTTCCTTTCGTTTGCTTGTTTTCAGGACGCCTCTTTCTTGCCCGTCCCCCGTCGCGTCGTCTGATCGGAGGGGCAACAAAGAGAACAGAGTCCTGATGGGATGAAGAAGGAATGGACTTCTCTACCCGACAGAGATTTGAGGAACCTTTCAGGATGGGAAGCGCTGGAGATAGTGGGAGTTTCAGATGCGCGGTCACGATGATCCGAGATGGAAGCGACCCTTGACCTTCAGGTGCTCCCGAACCATCCCGACGCCCAACCGTACTCAAGAACCCCAAAAGCAGGGAGTTTCGTACTGTAGACATTCTGATCCACATCATGCATTTGAGCTGTTGCTTTGTTCCAATCTACACGCTTTCATGGGTCAAGAAACTCTTTAATGGGCAGAAACTTGAAATAGATGATGAACTCACATGGAGTGAGTCTATTGAAGCCATGCTCACATCTGTTCTGGTTCACTTCCCCCATAATGCCCTGTTTCTGTGGACGGGCTAAGGCTCGTTTCAGGTTAAACGTCTCATTTCGTTAGAGTTCGTTCTCTGCTGATTCCTTATTATATCACTGAAACATGTGCAGAAGAACCAGAAGGCTTGACCCCCAATGAGAAATCTAGCTGAAGTTTATAGTGTTGTTTGGAGGGAGTGATGCATTTACTGCTTGAAAACATTCTAGCCTCTTCCTCAGCATGAACACGGATAACACGACACCGTACTTTAACATTACATTCATGCATTTACCAGAGACTTTTATTCAAAGCGACTTATAAGAACAAAAGCCATTTTTTGGAGCCAACAATATTTGTAATATCCAGGGCCCGATTTCTTTCACTGATCAAGCTTTCTATATTTTCCAGTAGTTATTTTACATGCAGACAGAGGAATCTCTTGAAAACTCTCACATTTAAAAACCTCAGTTAAATTAAATTAGAATTAAAAACAAGAAATGATAGTTTGCATGAATAAATGAAGCCTATTTTTAGGACAATTTAGGAACTTTTATTTGTTGATGACCATAAAGCGCATTAACACTCGCTGCTGCTCGCTCATTTCTGACAGAAACATTTTACTCAAGTTTTTTAGAATTTTGGCACTTGCTGTGTGAACTCACAAAAACATCACGGACACGATTGGAAAAAGGTAAATAGTCCTGGAAAAAATTGTCAAACTTTTTCTTTTTGTGCTAAAAAATTAGCCAATTAGAAACGAATGCGAGATGAATTTCCTCCAGTGGAAGCGTTTGGTACTGCGCCCGAACAAACTCTTACTGAAAGCTCATTTTTTGAGGTATCAACATCAAACTAAATATATATATTTTTAAACTTACAAAAAAAAACAACAACAAAAAAACATTTCGGTCATTTTGTTAAATAATAATTTGGGGAAATGTGGTTAATTACAAAAATGTCAATGCATAATTCCCCCATTTTCAAATATAATTACATTTTTTGGTGTGAATTACGACCCAGACATGTTCTTGGTAAGATTCACCCACATATACTTACTTAATGATCATTGTTTGGAAAAGTATATCAAATTTGGAGGCTATTTCCAGAACACTAGAAGTGAAATGTCAGTGTTTTTTATTTAAAATGTACTCGATATTAATTCAACATGTGAGTTATTTGACTGAGCATATGTGGAAAAAACAAACCGACTGTAAAGTTGCACATTCTGCATACTTATGATTAATATTTTGAATGCCGGCTGGTTAATATTGTTGATGTTGTGACCGTGAACAGAATGCACCTTCGGGATCAGGAATGCCGACGTTATGGGAACAGAGAAGGACCACCGGTTGGTCTATTCACCTGAACATATTTTCAGTGCATAAATTGCATTATTTATCACTTTTCTCCCTGTTATTGACTGGAAAACTGCCCATCATTAATAGGTCCTGGTGTATTTCGAGATATGTTTGGAAAGTGTTGTTTTTCTGTAGTCGTGGTTTCATTGTTAATGTTTTATTTTTCATATGCTTGAAGTGTTAACTATGCAAAGGAGGGATGTTTGTAAGAGGGTGTTTTGTTTAAACCTCCTGAACTCGTGATTGAAGAGATGTGTAAGGACAGCTGTGACATGTGACGTGTCCTCAGTTGATGAAGCGGAGTGTTTCCTACAGTCGTCGACACACCAGCAACCATCAGTCCAACAGTGTCAGACGAGCTGCTGTAATAAAGGTCCCTCTCTTTGAGACGTTTGCTACACCTTTCACACATGTCGGGTCGCTTTAATGTGTTACACACACTCATCTCATGTTGAAATGTAAACACAATATTCTAATATACTCACAAAGGGAAGTTATTCCATGAGAAAATGACCACGACTGGCAAT